>NC_057804.1:543426402-543463449 GCF_018294505.1 Triticum aestivum | reverse complement strand
GGCTTGGCCCAGACGCCACCGCCGTGCAGAGCCTGCCTCGTCTGTGACCGCACCGCCGCCGGACTGCCTCGTCCCGGTCGCCGTTGTCCGCCCCGTCCTCTCCCTCGCCAGACCACCTTGAGCCCACTGCCCCCTCCCTGCAGCTTCGCGGTGAGCCGACACGCCACTTGCGCCTCCCCTCTTCTTCCCCTCCCTTCGTCGTAGACCGCTCGCACCGGACGCGCCCCAGTTTCTGCCTGCACGCCTTCGTCGGGCGTGCCCTGGCCTCGCTCGTGCCCGACCAACCCCGGCCACGCCCCTCGCCTCTGCCCGCTCGGGCTCGTCCCTTGGCTCGCCGTGGCTTCGCCCGCCTCCTCCTCCCAGCGCCGCGCCGCCCCTGCCCTACAGCCCCGCCGCCGTCGTTGTTGCTTCGTCGTGCCGCGCGCCGGTGTCCTCGCCCCGTTCCTCCTGTCGGGCTTGCTGTCGCGCGGTTGCGCCCGCCATCATGCCCGATGGCGCCCGATATGGCCCCTTGGGCCTATGACACGGGGGGGAGGTGGCGCCCCAAAACGTTAAAAAAATAGAAAAAAATAAGAATAATTAATTGGTTAATTGATTAATTAGGTAATTAATTAACTTAATTAAATCTCGCAATTTACCTAATGTCAGGGTTAATTAAATCTATTAATTAGTTGTTAGTCTATGACAGAACGACCCCACATGTCAGGGTTGAATTTGGTCAACTCTGTTGACTGCTGATGTCATGATGATGTCATGCTGATGCAATAACCCCCCCCCCCCTTTTTGATATAATATTAATTTTAGAATATTGTTTAAAAGTTTGAAAAATCATGTAAAATAATCCATAGCACGGATGAAAAACTTTTCTACATGAAAGTTGCTCAGAACGACGAGACGAATCCGAATACGCGGTCCGTTCATCTATCACATGCCCCTATTATAACAAACATGCAACCTTTCCCTTCTGTTTCATATGTCCGAAAATGCCTAACTCAGGGAAAACTTCCCGGATGTTATCACCCTTCGCCGGTATTTTGTAGCACCGCGTTAGAACACGTCTAGCTCTGCCTGTTGTCCTGTTATGCTCTTGCTTACTATGTATTTACTGTTTTCTCCCCCCTCTTCTCTTCAGTAGACCCCGAGACCGCTACTGATGCCCCTGTGATCGACTACGTCGACGATGACCCTCCTTCTTGTCTGAGCAACCAGGCAAGCCCTCCCTTTGATCATCCCAATATCGCCCATACTATACTCTCATGCTTGCATTAGATTTTGCTACTGTTATTGTTTGCTCCTATTCTGATGCATAGCCTGCTTTTGTACCTGCTTTTGTACCTTACCTGCTTATCCTAAACTGCTTAGTATAGGTTGGTTAGTGATCCATCAGTGACCCCCACCGTGTCCTTGTTGCCCCTGCTTCATCATCGATGACTCGATCAGCGTGATTGACGACCAGAGCCCGACACCTCACATCACATCACGCCCCTTTTGTTGCTCGACTCCGCAGAGCTACTATCGAGTGCCGAGGGTGATCCCTCATAACGCACTCCTGATGATAATTCTGTAGTGTAGCTATTCGGTCATGGTCATCGAGGGTGATTTCCTCTTTCACCATTCCCGATATGGCTCCGTCATTCAACACCTCAAGTGTGAACCTCGAGGGTGGTCCCTCTTATGTTCACCTTGATGATTACATTGAGCGGAATCCATCAGGGGTGATTCCTCGGGTTTTCCCCTTGATGTTTGGACACATAGTTACCTTGACTTTACTTGAGACCTTTGTTGAAGTCGGGTCGGCCCTGAGGGGTACCCGCGAGTTGATGTAAAAGTCATGCGGGCCCGTTGAGCACCCGCGAGTTTTCCACATGGCACGGCCGGGCAGTCTGGGCCCTTGCCATAAGTCCATGAGACGGGCGACGGGGTCACCTTATCGTGAGTCTTTGCTTGTTTCCACGAGCCCCCAATGCACTAACAGGTTTGGGTATTTGTTCTGAGTTGGCCTCTGGCCTTTACGCACTAACCACCACGCGAGAATAGATATGGGCCTCGACGTCGCAGTATCAGCCGTAGCTTTTCAAGACGTCCAGTTCAGCAGTGCGGCACGGTCGGATCGTGCTGGCCATCCGAGGCGGTGCTGGTATTCACCCTGCACGCAACGATCCGGAGTTCTGCGGGCGATGGGCCCAAGACCCCAGAGCGCTTAGGATGTAGACCGGCTGGGACCTCTCTGCTGAGCCTAGGTAGGGCTGCGACATGTTGATCTTCCGAGGCCGGGCATTGACCCCAGAAAGGTGTGTCCGGCCAGAGTGATCGAGCGTGTTGGGTAACATGGTGCACCCCTACAGGGAAGATATATATTCTAATACCGTGTCCACTGTAATGGACGTTCAGACTTGTATCCTGATCTTATATAACTAGAAATGGATACTAGAGATATGTGATGGATATGTGGCTCCGAGATTGCTTTCTCGCAGGGAGTCGAGGAATGATCTCTGGGTGTTAATGTTACAGTAGGCTTGTTAATTAAATTGCTACTCTTTACTCTTCTACATGCTGCAAGATGCTTGGAGCTGCTTGAAAATGCTAGTCTTTGATAGGCTAGGCCTTCCCTCTATTCTGGCTTTCTGCAGTTCAGTCCACAGATACAACCCTTCTATTTATACCAATGCATACTTATTATATAGATGATGCTTGCGAGTACTTTGGATGAGTACTCACGGTTGCTTTGCTACCCCTTTCCCCCCTTCCTTCTTCTTTCCGGTTGATGGAACCGGATGATGCATCCCTGGAGCTAGATGCCACCGCTGATGGATGCTACTACTTGGAGACCACCGGCGACCAGGAGTAGTTAGGAGGTCCCAGGCAGGAGGCCTTGCCTCTTCGATCGTTGTTGCTTTTGTGTTTGCCTCCTTAAGGCATCCTTGTTTAACTTATGTCTGTACTCAGATATTTTTGCTTCCGCTGACTCTTGTGTATCGAGCTATGTATTCGAGCCCTCGAAGCCCCTGGCTTGTAATATAAAGCTTGTATTATTTTATTTGTGTCTAGAGTTGTGTTGTGATATCTTCCCGTGAGTCCCTGACCTTGATCATACACATTTGCGTGTATGATTAGTGTATGATTGAATCAGGGACGTAACAATTGTGGCCTTTGATAGCACATAAGGTGTTCCTCCGGTATTCGGGAGTTGCATAATCTCATAGTCAGAGAAACATGTATAGGTCATGAAGAAAGCAATAGCAATAAAACTTAACGATCATTATGCTAAGCTAACGGATGGGTCTTGTCCATCACATCATTCTCTAATGATGTGATCCCGTTCATCAAATGACAACACATGTCTATGGTCAGGAAACATAACCATCTTTGATTAACGAGCTTGTCAAGTAGAGGCATACTAGGGACACTCTGTTTTGTCTATGTATTCGCACATGTACTAAGTTTCCGGTTAAAACAATTCTAGCATGAATAATAAATATTTATCATGATATAAGGAAATATAAATAACAACTTTATTATTGCCTCTAGGGCATATTTCCTTCAGTCTCCCACTTGCACTAGAGTCAATAATCTAGATTACATAGTAATTATTCTAACACCCATGGAGTCTTGGTGTTGATGATGTTTTGCTTGTGGAAGAGGCTTAGTCAACGGGTCCTCAACATTCAGATCTGTATGTATCTTGCAAATCTCTATGTCTCCCTCCTTGACTTGATCGCGGATGGAGTTGAAGCGTCTCTTGATGTGTTTGGTTCTCTTGTGAAATATGGATTCCTTTGCCAAGGCAATTGCTCCAGTGTTGTCACAAAAGATTTTCATTGGACACGATGCACTAGGTATTACACCTAGATCGGATATGAACTCCTTTATCCAAACTCCTTCATTTGCTGCTTCCGAGCAGCTATGTACTCCGCTTCACACGTAGATCCCACCATGATGCTCTGCTTGGAACTGCACCAACTGACAGCTCCACCATTCAATATAAATACGTATCCGATTTGCGATTTAGTGTCATCCGGATCAGTGTCAAAGCTTGCATCGATGTAACCATTTACGACAAGCTCTTTCTCACCTCCATAAGCGAGAAACATATCCTTAGTCCTTTTCAGGTATTTCAGGATGTTCTTGACCGATGTCCAGTGATCCACTCCTGGATTACTTTGGTACCTCCCTACTTAACTTATAGCAAGGCACACATCAGGTCTGGTACACAACATTGCATACATGATAGAACCTATGGTTGAGGCATAGGGAATGACTTTCATTTTCTCTCTATCTTTTGTAGTGGTCGGGCATTGAGTCTGACTCAACTTCACACCTTGTAACACAGGCAAGAACCCTTTCTCTGACTGATCCATTTTGAACTTCAAAACTTTATCAAGGTATGTGCTTTGTGAAAGTCCAATTAAGTGTCTTGATCTATCTCTATAGATTTTGATGCCCAATATATAAGCAGCTTCACTGAGGTCTTTCATTGGAAAAAAATCTTATTCAAGTATCCTTTTATGCTATCCAGAAATTATGTATTATTTCCAATCAACAATATGTCATCCACATATAATATTAGAAATTCTACAACGCTCCCACTCACTTTCTTGTAAATACAGGCTTCTCCAAAAGTCTGTATAAAACCATATGATTTGATCACATTATCAAAGCGTATATTCCAACTCCGAGAGGCTTGCACCAGTACATAAATGGATCGCTAGAGCTTGCACACTTTGTTAGCACCTTTTGGATCGACAAAACCTTCTGGTTGCATCATATACAACTCTTCCTTAAGAAATCAATTAAGGAATGCAGTTTTGACATCCATTTGCCAAATTTCATAATCATAAAATGTGGCAATTGCTAACATGATTTGGACAGACTTAAGCATCGCTACGGGTGAGAAGGTCTCATTGTAGTCAACTCCTTGAACTTGTCAAAAACCTTTCACAACAAGTCGAGCTTTGTAGACAGTAACATTACCGTCATCGGCGGTCTTCTTCTTGAAGATCCATTTATTTTCTATGGCTTGCCGATCATCGGGAAAGTCCACCAAAGTCCGCACTTTGTTCACATACATGGATCCCCTCTCAGATTTCATGGCCTCAAGCCATTTCGCGGAATCTGGGCTCATCATCACTTCCTCATAGTTCGTAGGTCATCATGGTCTAGTAACATGACTTCCAAAATAGGATTACCATACCACTCTGGTGTGGACTGTACTCTGGTTGACCTACGAGGTTTAATAGTAACTTTATCTGAAGTTTCATGATCATCATCATTAGCTTCTTCACTAATTGGTGTAGGAATCACTGGAACTGATTTCTGTGATGAACTACTTTCCAATTCGGGAGAAGGTACAATTACCTCATCAAGTTCTACTTTCCGCCCACTCACTTCTTTCGAGAGAAACTCCTTCTCTAGAAAGGATCTGCTTAGCAATGAATATCTTGCCTTCAGATGTCACACCCTAGCTAGTCATGCATTAGAGTGTTGCATCATGTTTACTCTTTCATCAGAAACTTGATATGGGGATGACAGAACCCCCAGTCCCCTCTGAAACCAACTAGGGTTACTAAAAATAATTTTTCAATGAACCTGAAATGCCCTTCTAAAATGCCCATCATTTTTGTCTTGGTTCAGAACCTCTGCCAAAAGTGGTGCACATTTTCCTAGGCCATCCTAGGGTTTTTGAATTAAATCATAAATATTTGAATTTGGGCATTTAAAATTATATAAAATATTTAAATGCTCAAATATCCCCAAACTAAAATGTTTCATGTTGGAAATAATCCAACTATGGACCAGGAGTAGTTTGGTGATTTTTGAAGTTGCCTAGGTATTTTATTAAATTCAACAAAGTTGCAGAAGTATTAAAAAAACAGAAAACAGAAGAAAATGAAAAAAGCTTACCTGTCGCCCAGCACCGGCCCACCTGCCGGCCCAGCCCAGCACCGCGCCAGCGAGCTGCTTCCGGCCAGGCAGGCAGGCAGGTGCTCGACGGCGAGCACCGCATGGGTGCCACGCACCTGCTCGCCGCCTCGCCGCCTCCCTCGCCCGGCTAACGCCGTGGATCGGCTTCCCTCTCTCCCCCGAACCTCCCAGACACTCCCTCTCCTCTCCAGCCCCTCCCCCTTGCACGCCCCAGCCATGGCCGACGCCATCGCCGCCACCCCCTCGCCGTAGCCACGCCCTCCGTCCACCCCACGCCGTGCCACCGTGTCCAGGAGCTCCGCCGCCGTCCACTTCATCGAGCTAGCCGAGCCCCGTGTGCTCGTGCGGCCCGAGACCACCGCACCGACCTCGCCCGAGCTCACCGTCGCCGGAGATCCCCTTCGACGCCGTCGCCGCCTCAGCTCGTCCCCGACCTCGCTGGTGGCCTCTACGGGAGCGCTGTGAGCCCAGCTACTCCTCCGACCCTCTCTCTCTCATTGCCGAGCCGTGTAGCCACCGCACGAGGATCACACGCCCGCACCGCCGCGGATCTCGTTGCCGACGTGCTTCCGGCCACACTCCGGCCACAAGATGGTGTCCATCTTACTCACCGAGTCCCGCAGCACCTAGCTAGCCACTCCACGAGCCTCACCGACCCCTCTAGCGCCAAGTTCATTTTCGGCCGAACCCCGGTGGCCGCCAAAGTCGTCGCCGGCGCCAACTCCGGCCACCCCGACCCCAACGGACTCCACCAAGAGCTGCGGCTTGTCCTCAGCTCCACTCCGGTGGTCTCCGCGGCCCATTTGGTGGCCGAAATGGCCAAAACCACTCCCGCCGCCGCGTCGGGCTCGCCGGCGGCTAAACGCCGGCGTCGCTGGCTTTGACTTTGACCACGGGTGGGCCCTGGTTGACTCCCCTGAGTCAATGACAGGTGGGGCCCAGCCCTGTTAATTAAACAGGATTAGTTTTAATTAAACTTTAATTAAAATAATCACCCTGACATGCGGGACCCACTGTCAGGTTTGACCCAGACCTGTTCCGTTGACCTGCTGACGTCACACTGACGTCAGGCTGACACAATAATGATTTTCTGGAATTATTCTAATATAGGAAATTCCAGAATATTATTTAAACTTCAAAAATTCATAACTTTTATGCTGTAACTCCAAATTAGACAAATTATATATGAAAAATGATCAAAAAAATCCAATCTGTCCATCTGTACTATTTTCATGCATGACTAAACAAGTTAACTTGATGTTTAATGCAAAACAAGAAAAAGCACTTTAAAAGGCCATGGTTGAGTTTGAAATTTGAATCTTTGATTCAAATTGGTTCAAACCCTTCTGGTTTTAGTTGCATTAGCCCAACACACTCATATTGCCATGTTTCATGCATGCATCATATTGTTGCACATTGTTTGGTGATGGTTGTGTATCGGTGTCCTTTGCGACAGGTTCTGCCTCCGAGGAGTACCGTGATTACCCTAACGAAGAACCGTATCAGTGCATCGAACCATCAGGCAAGCAACCAACCATTTGATCATATCGATACAATCCCATGTTCTCGCTCCTGCTCTCTTTTACTGCATTAAGACAACGCGTTTCAAACTGCTGTGTGCTACGGTAGTTGAACCCATTTCCTCTGCATGACCTGTCATTGCCACAGTAATTAGATGAAACCCACTAGCATGTGTAGGAGTTGATTGAGCCCTATGTATGTGTTGTTCCTACCTTGCTATGCCTGCTATGCTTAGAGTCGTGTCAGGTCTGGTTCATCTGGGTGATGGGCTAGAGTGAAATGATTATGTCAGTAATGAGAGTGGTGTGGTGAACACGATTTGGTAAAGGTATCGATGAGAGGCCATGTAGGAGTACATGGTGGGTTGTTTCATTGAAGCCGACCTTAAGCACTGAGATCTGTATGTGTGATTTAAGATACAGCTACTACCATGCATTGGGCCCTGAAATATGACCCCACTCGACTTCTTATTCACCCTAGCTCTCTGTCCAGGAGTTGCAAGTAGTTTCTGGTGTTTGTAGCCTACTGGAGGCCGTGGACAGCGCTGACCATAGGGGTGGGCTGTGATGCGGTAGGTACGTGGCCGGGTGTACCGAATACCCGTTAGGTATCTCGGGAAACCCTGTTCACATCGTTCGGGGCCGTATGGGAAACCTCGGCCGGACTCCCTGCGGATGGAACCTGGATAGGCGATAAACCTGGACTAGAGGCTTAGGTGTTTAGGTAGGTCGTGGTCTACATCCACGTCGGCTTTCGCTTGAAGTCTGCCGAGCACATGTCGTGTGCAGACGCTAAGTGGTGCAAACATGTATGAAGAAGTACACCCCTGCAGGGTTATCATGATCTATTCGAATAGCCACGTCCGCGGTTAAGGACTACTTGGTTGCCTATACAGTTCATAGACAAGTAAATGGAAACTGCTAAAAGCCTCAAGATAAGTGTGAGTGCCGAGGATGGCTCTTCCGTAGGAAGACGGAGGTGGATCCTCGGTAGAGTATTGAATTGGTGAGTAGTGGACTCGTGTGCGCAAAACCATTTCAAGTCGGAGTCTCGTAGGTTAGCCCAGCCAAGAGTCAAAGCTGGCTTGCTGCAACAACTCCACCAACACTTCTTGATAATATGCATGTATGTAGGATATGATGTAAGTCTTGCTGAGTACCTTTGTACTCATGTTGCTATAATTTACATTTTACAGAAGACGCTGCAACCCCTTCTGATGGGTTCTACGTAGACGTTGACATCAATGAGTAGGCTAAAGGCCCAGGTGGTGATCCTGAGCTTGTGAAGGACCATGTAGTATAGCTAGGCTTTCCAAGCCTCTTTTATTTTACTAGTTGTCTGTACTCAGACAAGTTACTTCCGCTGCTGGTTTGTATGACTGTATGACTTGAATGCTGGGTCGTGAGACCCGTACCTTTGTGTATGATGTGTATGGCTCCCTGAGCCTTAAATAAAGTACTTGTGTCGTAGAGTCATGTTGTGATGCTACGTTGTATTTGCACATATCAAGCATATTGTGTGTATGATTGAAATGCTTGGTATGTGTGGGATCTGACTATCTAGTTGTTTATCTTTAGTAGCCTCTCTTACCGGGAAATGTCTCCTAGTGTTACCGCTGAGCCATGGTAGCTTGCTACTGCTCTGGAACACTTAGGATGGCCGGCATGTGTCCTTCTTCGTTCCTGTGTCTGTCCCTTTGGGGAAATGTCACGCATTGAGTACCGGAGTCCTGTTAGCCCGCTACAGCCCAGTTTACCGGAGTCCTGCTAGCCCAGTGCTACAGCCCGGACCCACTTGCTGTTGACCGACACGTTCGAAGCTGGGTCATGGATGCCTGTCCCTGTAAGTCTGTGCCACTTTGGGTTTACGACTAGTCATGTCAGCCCGGGCTCCTTATCATATGGATGCTAGCGACACTATCATATACGTGAGCCAAAAGGCGCAAACGGTCCCGGGCAAAGGTAAGGCGACACCCGTGGGAATACCGTGCGTGAGGCCGCAAAGTGATATGAGGTGTTACAGGCTAGATCGATGTGACATCTTATCCTGGGTCCTGACAGCGTTGGCATCAGAGCCGGACTGCCTGTAGGTTCTCCAAGCCAAACTGGTCGATGTTGAGTCTAGAAATTCTTTAGTTATATGTAGGGGAATTGTTTGTGGGTTGGAACGTAAGGCTCTTTTTACTCCTTTATCTTATGACATTCTGATCTGAGTCAGTCTGTTCTTCCACCGGGGGTTAAGGAATTAGGATCTATCCTCCCTATCAGGATCACGCGTTACTAATCAGTAGTACCTTATAGGTTCGATGGCTACAAGCCTAGTTCAGTTCTACTACCACGTTATGTTGCTAGGATGGACTCAGAACTTTGTTATGATGATGTTGAGTGTGTATGAAATCCCTTGTCAAATGTCTCAAAATCCTTCTTGAGCATTTACAGCTGTTATGCTGCCGAAATTTTGCTAGAAATTCTAATGCCTTTGCATTATGATTGTGCTTTCAGATGGCCACTCGCGACCTCAATCAAGTGGTTCGCCTGACTCGATGCCTAGATGTACCCGGCCATACTGCCATGTTGGTCAGGGTAATGACTGAGGCTGGATACCGCTGGTATCCTGAGTACACGGTTGAAGAGCAATTTCGGGACTTCAATCAATGCCAGTATCTCTGCACTGTCAGGATATTTCCATCTTATCCTGGGTCCACTGAGCCCCTTCACTGCTCCTATGGACTCGTGGTTACTATTGAGATGGCTGTGCAGGACGCCGCCTACTCTATGATGACCATCATGCGAGTCAGATCTGGTCTATTTCGGGACTCTGATTTCCGGTATATGCCAGGATCACTTCCGAGAGCACAAGGGTATCTTCAGGCTATCTATGCTGACCCCACTCAGGAGGATTCACGGACTCGCACCACTGCTGAGATGCTCGAGGATAAGGACCGTGAAAATCGGGCCTTGAGGTTAGAGCTCTTCAATACCCGTGCTGACCACTGGGCCACATTGACTCGGTTTGCACCGGCGGTGCAAGCTGGATATTCGGATATGCGCGATCTCTATCCTGTGAGATCTGCTCTGCCAGACGTGATGGGTTGGCGTGATGTAGGAGGCATCACCCCACCTCGCGGTCCCCGCAGGCCACCGTCTGTTGGTCCAAGACCTCATCCTAGTCCCTATGGTCCACAAGCTCCGCGAGATCGTCTGTTTCCGGATGATCATGTTGAGCTTCCAGGCTATGGAGGTGACTTCTACGAGGACTACTACGGATCGGTCTGAATTAGTGGTAGTATCACTAGTACGCGTTAGCCGTGTCGTCTATCGTCCTGCGTGACTCGTGGGATATGACCTAGTTTGTACTCTTTCCGGAGATGTAGAAAAATAATGTATAGGAGCTTGGGATGCCTCCGATGAGATGTAATCCTCTTTTCACCGTAATAGTACTTTGTTTGGTCTTGTACTAAACCCTGTATGGTGTGTATGACGATGGAATAAAGAAGCAGTTTCTGTACCTACCATGTCATACGGATGATCATCTTGCATTTCGAGTTATTCCTTACATTTTGTATCCTATGTCAGAATTTTATCATTCTGACTGAATCATTGTCTTGTTTACCTAGGATGGTCAACACGCGCACTAACCCTGCTCCTCAAGAGCAGGCCGAAGGCAGTGAAGTCAGGGATGCAAATCTGCCTCATCCTCCTTCCCTAGCCGAGGTTATGATGGAAGCTGAGAGAAACAAGCGGGAGACGAACCGTTTGTTGGAGCGTATTGAACAGAACACAGCACACCATCAGAGGACTAACGTGGTGTCACTCAGTGATTTTATCAAATTACATCCACCCACGTTCCACCACTCTGTCGAGCCTCTCGACGCTGATGATTGGCTTCGCAGTATCTCTCACAAGCTGCGTTCCGCGCTAGTAGCTGAGGCTGACAAGGTCACCTTTGCTGCATATCATCTTGAAGGCCCCGCCAGTCTATGGTGGGAGAATTATGGAGCTATGCGCCCAGCGGGCCATGTCACTACTTGGGCTGAATTCAGCGAGGCTTTCCGTGAACATCACATTCCGGAGGGTCTCATGGACCGTAAACGTGAGGAATTTTGCAATTTCACCCAAGGCCGACTCTCTGTGGATGCTTATAGCAGGGAGTTTGGTAACCTCGCACGATATGCAACTGAGGAAGTGTCTACTGATGCCAAGAAGCAAGCAAGGTTCCGTAAGGGACTTAGTCCTGAGCTTCGCCGCGACCTCCGTCTGCATGAGTGCACATCTTTTCAGAAACTTGTCAACAAGGCCATCAGTGCTGAAACTAGTCAGACTGATTATGACGCAACACGCAAGCATGGCCGTGACATGGGTTCCTCATCCGGTGCTGGTCCTCAGAAGCGCCGCGTGTGGGTGCCCAACACCGCCCTGCCACCCAGGTTCACATCGAGGCCATCTTTCCAGGCGCCTCGCCCTGTTCAACAGTCTGCTCCAGCCAAGCCCTATGGGGGTCCAACCAACAATGCTCCTCCACGTACCAGCTCCGTGACTTGTTTCAAGTGTGGGGAATCTGGCCACTATATGCGTGAGTGTCCCCAGACCAACCCCAACCAATCTGCTAAAGCTGTTGGCCGTGGCAAGCCGACAGGAAAAGTATTCCACGCCAAGCCGGCCACCGCTACACGTGGCCATGTCAACTGTATCTCTGCCGAAGAAGCCCAAGAAGATCCCAACGTCGTTCTCGGTACGCTCCTTGTTAATTGCCACCCGGCATCTGTTCTTTTCGATACAGGAGCCTCTCATTCATTTATATCCGAGAACTATGCTCGCTTGCATAACACCGCATTCTGTGACATGCCATCCACTATGGAAATTTCTACTCCTGGTTCTAGATGGCAGACCTCCAGGGTAAGTTATGGAAATGAAATCCAAGTCGACAGACTTGTTTTCCTTGCATCTTTGATAGCTCTCAAATTTTCAGATATTAATATCATTTTGGGTATGGACTGGATGTCAGCTCATCATGCCAAAATTGATTGCTTCTCTAGGACTGTTCAACTCACTCATCCTTCGGGGAAGATAGTCAATGTCTTGACCCGATTAGCCAAGCGACAATTATACTCTCTTAACGCCAGCCCTTTGCCAGACCTTGAGGACGTTCCGGTAGTCCGTGACTTCCCGGATGTCTTCCCAGAGGAATTGCCAGGTGTTCCACCTGACAGGGATGTTGAGTTCGTAATAGACCTCATTCCAGGAACCGTGCCGATTGCTAGAAGACCCTATAAGATGGCACCACTAGAACTAGCCGAGCTTAAGAAACAACTCGATGAGTCCTTGAAAAAGGGTTTCATCCGACCTAGTTCATCTCCGTGGGCTTGCCCCGTCCTCTTCGTCAAGAAGAAGGATGGTACGGACCGGATGGTTGTAGATTATCGACCTGTCAATTTGGTCACAATCAAGAACAAATATCCGCTCCCCAGGATCAACGACCTGTATGATCAGCTCGCTGGATCCTCAATCTTCTCCAAAATGGATTTGAGGTTGGGCTACCATCAAATTAAAATCAGAAACGGGGACATCCCTAAAACGGCCTTCGTTACTCGTTATGACCAATACGAGTACACCGTTATGTCCTTCGGTTTAACCAACGCTCCAGCCACCTTTTCTCGGTTAATGAACTCAATCTTCATGGAGTATTTGGATAAATTCGTCGTAGTTTATCTCGATGATATACTCATCTACTCCAAGAACGAGGAAGAACATGCCGAACATCTAAGGCTAGTGTTGAAGAAACTTCGAGAGCACCGCCTTTATGCCAAGTTTTCCAAATGTGAATTCTGGTTGTCGGAAGTGACCTATCTGGGTCATGTAATATCTGGTAAAGGTATTGCTGTTAACCCTGAGCGAGTTCAAGCCGTCCTTAATTGGACTCCACCTGAATCGGTCAAGCAAGTTCGGAGTTTTCTGGGCCTAGCGAGCTATTGTCGTCGCTTTGTCGAGAACTTCTCCAAAGTTGCTAAACCTCTAACCGAACTCCTCAAGAAAGATAAAAAGTTCGAATGAACTCCACAATGTGAGCACAGCTTTCAGGAACTGAAAAGACGCCTGACTTCTGCTCCCGTACTGGTACCGCCAGACTTCTCCAAGGACTTTGTTATCTACTGCGACGCCTCGCGACAAGGACTAGGTTGCATTCTCATGCAAGATCGGCACGTAATTGCTTACGCTTCACGGCAATTGCACCCACATGAGGAGAATTATCCTACTCATGATTTAGAGCTTGCAGCTGTAGTCTATGCACTTAAAACCTGGCGACATTACCTCCTCGGTAATCGTTGCGAAATACTCACTGATCACCAAAGTTTGAAGTACATCTTCACCCAACCGGATTTGAATCTCAGGCAAAGACGTTGGGTCGAGTTGATCACAGATTTCGACTTAGGAATAACTTATACCCCAGGGAAAGCCAACGTCATGGCTGATGCGCTAAGTCGTAAATCTTATTGTAACAACCTAATGTTACAACAAAGTCAACCGCTTCTCCATGAGGAATTTCGGAAGCTTAACCTTCACATTGTTCCTCAAGGATTTCTTTCCACCTTGGTGGCGAAACCTACTCTTACGGGTCAAATCATTGCTGCCCAAAAGCGAGATAAGGGAATATCTAAAATCAAGGAGAACATTGCTAGCGGAGGTGCTAGTTGTTTCTCCACAAATGATCATGGTGTTGTGTACTTTGGGAACCGTTTAGTGGTTCCCAAGAACCAGCATCTACGGCAGTTGATCCTTAAGGAGGCTCATGGATCTCCTCTCACCATTCATCCCGGTAGTACTAAGATGTATCAGGACCTACGCCAGAGGTTCTGGTGGACTAGGATGAAGAGATAAATTGCTCAGTATATTGCTAATTGCGACGTCTGTCATCGTGTAAAAGCAGAGCATCAACGGCCTGCTGGCACCCTTCAAACCTTAGCCATTCCTGAATGGAAATGGGATAAAATTGGTATGG
Source organism: Triticum aestivum (assembly GCF_018294505.1). Taxonomy (NCBI): domain Eukaryota; kingdom Viridiplantae; phylum Streptophyta; class Magnoliopsida; order Poales; family Poaceae; genus Triticum; species Triticum aestivum. The sequence goes on along the minus strand of NC_057804.1, from coordinate 543,449,010 downwards.
ATTTCATTACCGGTTTTCCCAGGACCAAGAGAGGGAATAATGCTATCTTCGTCGTTGTCGATCGTCTTTCCAAAGTAGCCCATTTCTTACCTGTTCGTGAGAGTATAAATGCTAGTCAGCTGGCAGACTTATACATCTCCCGGATAGTGTCTCTCCATGGTGTTCCTTTGGAAATTAATTCGGATCGAGGAAGTCTTTTCACCTCTCGATTTTGGGAAAGTTTCCAAAATGCTATGGGAACCCGTCTCTCCTTCAGCACCGCTTTCCACCCTCAGTCGAGCGGTCAAGTGGAACGCGTCAACCAGATTCTAGAAGACATGCTTCGAGCCTCTGTTATCTCATTCAGAATGGATTGGGAGAAGTGCCTTCCATTTGCCGAATTCGCTTACAACAACAGCTATCAATCTAGCTTGGGTAAAGCCCCTTTTGAAGTTCTCTATGGACGACGGTGTCGAACACCCCTTAACTGGTCAGAGACCGGGGAAAGACAATTCTTTGGCCCGGATATGATTCAGGAAGCAGAAGAACAAGTTCGCATCGTTCGTGAAAAGTTGAAAACAGCCCAATCTCGTCAAAAGAGTCAATATGACCGAAAACATAAGGCTATGACTTTCGAGGTTGACGAGAAGGCTTATCTTCGGGTTACTCCTCTGAAGGGAACCCATCGTTTCGGTATCAAAGGCAAATTGGCTCCTCGTTACATTGGACCTTTTCGCATTCTCGCCAAACGAGGAGAAGTTGCCTACCAATTGGAACTACCTCCGCACCTCTCCAGAGTCCATGATGTCTTCCACGTTTCTCAACTCAGACGTTGCTTCTCGGATCCTATCCGTGGAGTGGACCACGAAACGCTTGATCTCCAAGATAATCTTACATATCGAGAGTACCCCATTCGTATCCTCGATCAGGCCGAGCGTACCACTCGACGTCATAATATCAAGTTTCTCAAAGTACAATGGTCGCACCATTCTGAGGATGAAGCAACTTGGGAAAGGGAGGATCGTCTTCGACTCGAGTATCCCGCTTTCTTCCCGGAGGAACCCAAATCTCGGGACGAGATTCTTTTGAGTGGGGGTGAGTTGTCACACCCTAGCTAGTCATGCATTAGAGTGTTGCATCATGTTTACTCTTTCATTAGAAACTTGAAATGGGGATGACAGAACCCCCAGTCCCCTCTGAAACCAACTAGGGTTACTAAAAATAATTTTTCAATGAACCTGAAATGCCCTTCTAAAATGCCCATCATTTTTGTCTTGGTTCAGAACCTCTGCCAAAAGTGGTGCACATTTTCCTAGGCCATCCTAGGGTTTTTGAATTAAATCATAAATATTTGAATTTGGGCATTTAAAATTATATAAAATATTTAAATGCTCAAATATCCCCAAACTAAAATGTTTCATGTTGGAAATAATCCAACTATGGACCAGGAGTAGTTTGGTGATTTTTGAAGTTGCCTAGGTATTTTATTAAATTCAACAAAGTTGCAGAAGTATTAAAAAAAACAGAAAACAGAAGAAAATGAAAAAAGCTTACCTGTCGCCCAGCACCGGCCCACCTGCCGGCCCAGCCCAGCACCGCGCCAGCAAGCTGCTTCCGGCCAGGCAGGCAGGCAGGTGCTCGACGGCGAGCACCGCATGGGTGCCACGCACCTGCTCGCCGCCTCGCCGCCTCCCTCGCCCGGCTAACGCCGTGGATCGGCTTCCCTCTCTCCCTCGAACCTCCCAGACACTCCCTCTCCTCTCCAGCCCCTCCCCCTTGCACGCCCCAGCCATGGCCGACGCCATCGCCGCCACCCCCTCGCCGTAGCCACGCCCTCCGTCCACCCCACGCCGTGCCACCGTGTCCAGGAGCTCCGCCGCCGTCCACTTCATCGAGCTAGCCGAGCCCCGTGTGCTCGTGCGGCCCGAGACCACCGCCCCGACCTCGCCCGAGCTCACCGTCGCCGGAGATCCCCTTCAACGCCGTCGCCGCCTCAGCTCGTCCCCGACCTCGCTGGTGGCCTCTACGGGAGCGCTGTGAGCCCAGCTACTCCTCCGACCCTCTCTCTCTCATTCCCGAGCCGTGTAGCCACCGCACGAGGATCACACGCCCACACCGCCGCGGATCTCGTCGCCGACGTGCTTCCGGCCACAGTCCGGCCACAAGATGGTGTCCATCTTACTCACCGAGTCCCGCAGCACCTAGCTAGCCACTCCACGAGCCTCACCGACCCCTCTAGCGCCAAGTTCATTTTCGGCCGAACCCCGGTGGCCGCCAAAGTCGTCGCCGGCGCCAACTCCGGCCACCCCGACCCCAACGGACTCCACCAAGAGCTGCGGCTTGTCCTCAGCTCCACTCCGGTGGTCTCCGCGGCCCATTTGGTGGCCGAAATGGCCAAAACCACTCCCGCCGCCGCGTCGGGCTCGCCGGCGGCTAAACGCCAGCGTCGCTGGCTTTGACTTTGACCACAGGTGGGCCCTGGTTGACTCCCCTGAGTCAATGACAGGTGGGGCCCAGCCCTGTTAATTAAACAGGATTAGTTTTAATTAAACTTTAATTAAAATAATCACCCTGACATGCGGGACCCACTGTCAGGTTTGACCCAGACCTGTTCTGTTGACCTGCTGACGTCACACTGACGTCAGGCTGACACAATAATGATTTTCTGGAATTATTCTAATATAGGAAATTCCAGAATATTATTTAAACTTCAAAAATTCATAACTTTTATGCTGTAACTCCAAATCAGACAAATTATATATGAAAAATGATCAGAAAAATCCAATCTGTCCATCTGTACTATTTTCATGCATGACTAAACAAGTTAACTTGATGTTTAATGCAAAACAAGAAAAAGCACTTTAAAAGGCCATGGTTGAGTTTGAAATTTGAATCTTTGATTCAAATTGGTTCAAACCCTTCTGGTTTTAGTTGCATTAGCCCAACACACTCATATTGCCATGTTTCATGCATGCATCATATTGTTGCACATTGTTTGGTGATGGTTGTGTATCGGTGTCCTTTGCGACAGGTTCTGCCTCCGAGGAGTACCGTGATTACCCTAACGAAGAACCGTATCAGTGCATCGAACCATCAGGCAAGCAACCAACCATTTGATCATATCGATACAATCCCATGTTCTCGCTCCTGCTCTCTTTTACTGCATTAAGACAACGCGTTTCAAACTGCTGTGTGCTACGGTAGTTGAACCCATTTCCTCTGCATGACCTGTCATTGCCACAGTAATTAGATGAAACCCACTAGCATGTGTAGGAGTTGATTGAGCCCTATGTATGTGTTGTTCCTACCTTGCTATGCCTGCTATGCTTAGAGTCGTGTCAGGTCTGGTTCATCTGGGTGATGGGCTAGAGTGAAATGATTATGTCAGTAATGAGAGTGGTGTGGTGAACACGATTTGGTAAAGGTATCGATGAGAGGCCATGTAGGAGTACATGGTGGGTTGTTTCATTGAAGCCGACCTTAAGCACTGAGATCTGTATGTGTGATTTAAGATACAGCTACTACCATGCATTGGGCCCTGAAATATGACCCCGCTCGACTTCTTATTCACCCTAGCTCTCTGTCCAGGAGTTGCAAGTAGTTTCTGGTGTTTGTAGCCTACTGGAGGCCGTGGACAGCGCTGACCATAGGGGTGGGCTGTGATGCGGTAGGTACGTGGCCGGGTGTACCGAATACCCGTTAGGTATCTCGGGAAACCCTGTTCACATCGTTCGGGGCCGTATGGGAAACCTCGACCGGACTCCCTGCGGATGGAACCTGGATAGGCGATAAACCTGGACTAGAGGCTTAGGTGTTTAGGTAGGTCGTGGTCTACACCCACGTCGGCTTTCGCTTGAAGTCTGCCGAGCACATGTCGTGTGCAGACGCTAAGTGGTGGAAACATGTATGAAGAAGTACACCCCTGCAGGGTTATCATGATCTATTCGAATAGCCACGTCCGCGGTTAAGGACTACTTGGTTGCCTATACAGTTCATAGACAAGTAAATGGAAACTGCTAAAAGCCTCAAGATAAGTGTGAGTGCCGAGGATGGCTCTTCCGTAGGAAGACGGAGGTGGATCCTCGGTAGAGTATTGAATTGGTGAGTAGTGGACTCGTGTGCGCAAAACCATTTCAAGTTGGAGTCTTGTAGGTTAGCCCAGCCAAGAGTCAAAGCTGGCTTGCTGCAACAACTCCACCAACCCTTCTTGATAATATGCATGTATGTAGGATCTGATGTAAGTCTTGCTGAGTACCTTTGTACTCATGTTGCTATAATTTACATTTTACAGAAGACGCTGCAACCCCTTCTGATGGGTTCTACGTAGACGTTGACATCAACGAGTAGGCTAAAGGCCCAGGTGGTGATCCTGAGCTTGTGAAGGACCATGTAGTATAGCTAGGCTTTCCAAGCCTCTTTTATTTTACTAGTTGTCTGTACTCAGACAAGTTACTTCTGCTGCTGGTTTGTATGACTGTATGACTTGAATGCTGGGTCGTGAGACCCGTAACTTTGTGTATGATGTGTATGGCTCCCTGAGCCTTAAATAAAGTACTTGTGTCGTAGAGTCATGTTGTGATGCTACGTTGTATTTGCACATATCAAGCATATTGTGTGTATGATTGAAATGCTTGGTATGTGTGGGATCTGACTATCTAGTTGTTTATCTATAGTAGCCTCTCTTACCGGGAAATGTCTCCTAGTGTTACCGCTGAGCCATGGTAGCTTGCTGCTGCTCTGGAACACTTAGGCTGGCCGGCATGTGTCCTTCTTCGTTCCTGTGTCTGTCCCTTCGGGGAAATGTCACACATTGAGTACCGGAGTCCTGTTAGCCCGCTACAGCCCGGTTTACCGGAGTCCTGCTAGCCCAGTGCTACAGCCCGGACCCACTTGCTGTTGACCAACACGTTCGAAGCTGGGTCATGGATGCCTGTCCCTGTAAGTCTGTGCCACTTTGGGTTTACGACTAGTCATGTCAGCCCGGGCTCCTTATCATATGGATGCTAGCGACACTATCATATACGTGAGCCAAAAGGCGCAAACGGTCCCGGGCAAAGGTAAGGCGACACCCGTGGGAATACCCTGCGTGAGGCCGCAAAGTGATATGAGGTGTTACAGGCTAGATCGATGTGACATCGAGTCGGGGTCCTGACATCAGATCTGTGATAGAAGGTGTACCCAAAAATTTCTTTTGGGTATCCTATGAAGACACATTTCTCTGATTTTTGTTCGAGCTTATCAGGTTGAAGCTTTTTCACATAAGCATCACAGCCCCAAACTTTAAGAAACGACATCTTAGGTTTCTTGCCAAACCACAGTTCATATGGTGTCGTCTCAATGGATTTAGATGGTGCCTTATTTAACGTGAATGCAGTCATCTCTAAAGCATAACCCCAAAATGATAGCGGTAAATCAGTAAGAGACATCATAGATCGCACCATATCTAATAAAGTAGGGTTACGACGTTCAGACACACCATTACGCTGTGGTGTTCCAAGTGGCATGAGTTGCAAAACTATTCCACATTGTTTCAAATGAAGACCAAACTCGTAACTCAAATATCCGCCTTCGCGATCAGATTGTAGAAACTTTATTTTCTTGTTAGGATGATTTTCCACTTCACTCTGAAATTCTTTGAACTTTTCAAATGTTTCAGACTTATGTTTCATTAAGTAGATATACCCATATCTGCTCAAATCATCTGTGAAGGTTAGAAAATAATGATACTCGCCGCGAGCCTCAACACTCATCAGACCGCATACATCGGTATGTATTAATTCCAATAAGTTTGTGGCTCGCTCCATTGTTCCGGAGAATGGAGTCTTAGTCATCTTGCCCATGAGGCATGGTTTGCAAGCATCAAGTGATTCACAATCAAGTGATTCCAAAAGCCCATCATCATGGAGTTTCTTCATGCGCTTTACACCAATATGACCTAAAAGGCAGTGCCACAAATAAGTTGCACTATCATTACTAACTTTGCATCTTTTGGCTTCAATATTATGAATATGTGTATCACTACGATCGAGATTCAACAAAAATAGACCACTCATCAAGGGTGCAAGACCATAAAAGATATTACTCATATAAATAGAATAACCATTATTCTCTAATTTAAATGAATAACCGTCTCACATCAAACAAGATCCAGATATAATGTTCATGCTCAACACTAGCACCAAATAACAATTATTCAGGTCTAAAACTAAACCCGAAGGTAGATGTAGAGGTAGAGTGCCGGCGGCGATTACATCGACCTTGGAACCGTTTCCGACGCGCATCGTCATCTCATCCTTAGACGATCTTTGTTTAATCCATAGCCCCTGTTCTGAGTTGCAAATATGAGCAACAGAACCAGTATCAAATACCCAGGTGCGAGAATTGTTTTCCTACCCTAGCCGCCGCCACCACCAGGCGACTAGGAAGGCGAGTTCTTTCCTCCAATCTCCATCAGCCGGGGTGCTTGCCCCCTCTCCCTTCAGCTGCTGCTTCGGCGGCAGGAGGGAGGGGGACCCCGTTCCTCCGCTTTGTAGTTAGGTTTTGGATTTGTGTGTCGTGGTGCGTCGTTGGGGTGGTAGGAGCGGCGTCCGGACGAATAAATCTGCCTCAACTCCACTCCCACACCGGCAGTGTCCTTCATGGCGGCGTCTCGGAGTTGATGGCATCATGTCTCTGTCGATCCCTTAGATCGGTGATAATCTTCAAGTGCAGGCATCGTAGCAATTCCCAAAGGTGGAAGTGATAAGTATGGAGTGTCGAACCCACAAGGAGCTAAAGGTAAGATCAATATTCTCTCAAGCCCTATCTACCACTGATACGACTACGTGCATCGAACGTTTGCTTCCAACTAGAAACCAGAAATAAAACTGTGTTGTGGGTATCAAGAGGATAACTTTGTATGATCTCAGAGAGCTAAAATATAAAAGTAGGTGCTGTTATCATAAAGTTAGAATATATTACTAAATAATATAAATAGCAAGCGTGGAATAATGGTGGATCGTTGTGCGGAATTGTCCTAAGCAATTGTTAACAAGATCGGTAGTCACTATTGCAATTTCATATGAGGGAGAGGCAAAACCTAACATACTTTCTCTACTTGGATCATATGCACTTATGATTGGAACTCTAGCAAGCGTCCGCAAATACTAAAGATCATTAAGGTAAAACCCAACCGTAGCATTAAAGCATCAAGTCCTCTTTATTCCCATACGCAACAACCCCTCTTACTTGGGTTTGTGTTTCTGTCACTCACCAACCCACTATAAGCGAATCATGAACGTATTGCAACACCCTATAGCGGGAATCCCTCATGCTTGCGCGACACGGAGGGAACCATAGGGCAACATCAAAGTGAAACATACAACTCATACCAATCTAGATCATCAATCAACCCAAAGACAAAAGATATCTACTCAAAACATCATAGGATGGCAACACATCATTGGATCGTAATATGTAGCATAAAGCACCATGTTCAAGTAGGGATTACAGCGGGGTGCGCGAGAGTGGACCGCGTAAAAGAGGTGAGGATGGTGATGATGATGGTGATGTGGATGAAGACGATCACCGCGGTGATGATTCCCCTCCCGATGGCACTCCGGTGCCACCAAGAGAGAGGAGGAGAGGCTCTCCCCCTTGTGCTTCCTCCTCCATGGCTCTCCCCCTCTGGTCCTTTGCCTTCATGGCGATGATGGCCCCTCCGAGATCCTCCTCCATGGCCTCCGGTGATGATGGCCCCCTCCGGAAGGGTGCCAGAGAGGGCCTAGATTGATTTCTCGTGGCTATAGAGGCTTGCGGCGGCGGAACTTCCAATCTAGGTTAATTCCCGAAGGTTTATGTATTTATAGGAATTATTGGCATTGGTTTCACGTCAGGGGGGGTCTCCGGGCCATCCACGAGACAGGGGGGTGTGCCCTCCTATCTCATGGGTAGCCCGGAACTCTTCTGGCCCAACTCCGATGCTCCATGGTCTTCTTTTGGTCCATAAAAAATCCTAAAAAATTGGCACGTCATTTGGACTCCGTTTGGTATCCCTTTTCTGTAAAACAAAAAAACAAGGAGAAAACAGAAACTGGCACTGGGCTCTAGTTCAATAGGTTAGTCCCAAAAAACATATAAAATGATATATAAATGCATATAAAACACCATATATGGGTAATATAATAGCATGAATACTTCATAAATTATAGATACATTGGAGACGTATCAGCATCCCCAAGCTTAATTCTTGCTCGTCCTTGAGTAGGTAAATGATAAAAGAAATAATTTATGAAGTGTGAATGCTAGTAGGTGCACAAGTTTGATCAATGATAATTTCAATCACCTTTTCTAGCATCAATATGTGTCATAATAGTAGCTTATCTCATAAAACTTTTCACGATCAAGTAACAATCTATTCACAATGTCAAGCATGGTTCAGAAACTTCATTGAGAACTAACAAACTATAATCTCAGTCATTGAAGCAATTGCAATTTATCATAACATCAGAAAGGGTCAAGAATAGAGCTTTTCAGCAAGTCCACATACTCAACTATCATATAGTCTCCTACAATTGCTAACACTCACGCAATACTTGTGGTTATGGAGTTTCAGCCGGACACTGAGAAAGATAGGGGCTTATTGTGTTGCCTCCCAACATATTCACCTTTAGGTGATGTCAACAATAATAGCCCATGCTAACTTACATCCAATTGGATATATATATCATGATCTTTCAAACACGAGGAGCTTGCCAAAGGATAAAATGAAAAAGGGAAACGTAAGGATCACCTTGACTCAAGCATAAAGTAAAAACATAAAGTAAAAGATAGGCCCTTCACAGAGGGAAGCAGAGGTTGCCATGCGCTTTTAGGGTTGGATACACAAAATCTTAATGCGAAAGAACATCACTTTATATTGCCCCTTGTATATGGACCTTTATTATGCAGTCTGTCGCTTTTATTGCTTCCATAACAAGTTCGTACAAAGCTTATTTTCTCCGCACTAATAAGTCATGCATATTTAGAGAGCAATTTTTATTGCTTGCACCGATGACAACTTACTTGAAGGATCTTACTCAATCCATAGGTAGATATGATGGACTCTCATGGCAAAACTGGGTTTAAGGATATTTGGAAGCACAAGTAGTATCTCTACTTTGTGCTAGGAATTTTGGCTAGCATGAGGGGGAAAGGCAAGTTCAACATGTTTGGAAGGTCAATGATAATATACTTTAACTGAGATGTCGGAAAACACAAACCATTACATTGTCTTCCTTGTCCAACGTCAACTCTTTTAGCATGTCATACTTAATGAGTGCTTCACAATCATAAAAGATGTCCAAGATAATATATTTGTATGTGAACCTCTCTTTCTTTATTACTTCCTATTAATTGCAACGATGACCAAAACTACGTTTGCCAACTCTCAACAACTTTTATGCCTCATACTTTCTATGTATGAAGTCATCACTAACCATGTTATAAGCAAATGAAACATATGAAAGTTCAGATTTATGACATTCAATTCATTCCCCCATTTACTCATAGGATATACATGAAGCGCAAGAGTAAATGACAAACTACTCCAAAAGATATGAGTGAAAGGCACTGAGTAGTCAAATAATTATCTAGCCATGGGAGGATTCCTTTTTATTCAATACCCCCTCTGTTCCTATATATAGGGTGTATAGTTTTTGGCACGGTTATTAAAGAACGCACATTGAGGGATAATTTCATAAGTTTTGGGCGAGATTACACCTGACTAATTAACATGAGAAAATAGAGGAGCTTGCCTAATATATGGAAATGTAATCAAATCCCTAAAAAAATTATCCAAACGAGTGGTGCAACACAATACACCTTATATTTCGGACTTTTTCTCAAAAATCTATACACCTTATATCAAGGAACGGAGGGAGTATTTCAGATCCAATGATTTTATTCAAACTGCAAGTAAAATTGAAAATACGCTCCAAGCAAAACACATATCATGTGACGAATAAAAATATAGCTCCGAGTAAGATGTACCGATAGTTTTGAAGACGAAAGAGGGGATGCCTTCCGGAGCATCCCCAAGCTTAGGAGCTTGAGTCTTCCTTGAATATTACCTTGGGGTGCCTTGGGCATCCCCAAGCTTAGGGTCTTTCCACTCCTTATTCTCCTCATATCAATATCTCACCCAAAACTTGAAAACTTCAATCACACAAAACTTAATGGAACTTCGTGAGATAGGTTAGTATGATAAAGAGTAAACCATGCACATTGGTACTGTAAAATACAAGGTTCATAATTGTTTTCACATGATGCCTACTGTACCATATCATTTCTACAATTTATATTGAGAAATATAAGCCATAGAAACTAGAAAACAAGCAAACTATGCAATGAAAACAGAATCTGTCAGAAACAGAACAGTCTGTAATGATCTGAACAATAGCTATACTTCTGCTACTCCAAAAATTATGAAATAAATTGTCAGACGTGAGTAATTTTTATATTAATCTTATTAAAAATAATCAACTCAAAATCACTCTTCTATAAAAAATTACAGCTAATCTCGTGAGCGCAAATTTTCTGTTTTTTACAGCAAGATCACAACAACTTTCACCCAAATCTTCCCAAAGGTCTTACTTGGCACTTTATTGAAACAAAAACTATAAAACATGATTACTACAGTAGCTTAATCATGTTGACACACAAAAACAGTAAGGATAAATATTGGGTTGTCTCCCAACAAGCACTTTTCTTTAATGCCTTTTAGCTAGGCATGATGATTTCAATGATGCTCGCATAAAAGAAAAGAGTTGAAACACAAAGGGAGCATCATGAAGAATATGACTAACACATTTAAATCTAACTCACTTCCTATGCCTAGGGATTTTGTGAGCACACAATTTATAGGAACAAGAATCAACTAGCATAGGAAGGCAAAACAAGTATAACTTCAAAACTTTAAGCACATAGAGAGGAAACTTGACATTATTGCAACTCCTATAAGCACATATTCCTCCCTCATAATAATTTTCAGTAGCATCATGGATAGCAACTTTGTTCTCATACTCAATTGGAACCTCTTCCGAAATAGTGGAATATTAACTAAAGTTGACACTCTTCCAAATCCACTTTCATAAATATCGTACAGAGATTCAACACCCTCCAAGATAGTGGGATCGCTAATTCCTAAAGTTGACAGTCTTCCAAACCCACTTTAAACTATAGTATTATTCATACTTCAAAAGATATAAGTGAAGTTCCTGGAGCATTTTACAATTAATATAGACTAGCCAGCATACAAGCTCAAAAAAATATAAGTGAAGCGTACGAAGCATTCTATAAAACCATACTCAAACGATTTGAGTGAAGCACAAAGAGTAATTCTATAGGATCATACTTAAAATATATAAGTGAAGCACACGAAGTATTCTATATATTAAGAGCTATCTCATACTAGAATGAATCTTAAAGGAAAATACAAACACAAAGGACACAAGTCATGTGAACAAAACAAAAACCGAGGTATACCGATATTTGTCGAAGAAGAAAGATGGGATGCCAACCGGGGCATCCCAAAGCTTAGATGCTTGAGTATCCTTTGAAATATTTACTTGGGGTGCCTTGGGCATCCCCAAGCTTGAACTCTTGTCTCTCTTTATTCTTCTCACATCGGTAACTCCTCGTTCTTCAAACGCTTCATTCACAAAAACTTAAACAGAAACTCGTGAGATCCGTTAGTGTAATAAAGCAAACTACCACTTTAAGGTACTGTAATTAACTCATTCTTTGTTTATATTGGTGTTAAACCTACTGTATTCCAACTTCTCTATGGTTCATACCCCCCGATACTAGCCATAGATACATCAAAATAAGCAAACAACACACACAAAACCGAATCTGTTAAGAACAGGACAGTCTGTAGTAATCTGGAAGTTTAGTAAACTTCTGTAAATCCAAAAAATATGAAATAAATTCTAAAATTTAAAAAATTTGTACAGAAGTAATGTGCAAAAAGTTTCAGACCCATTTGACTTTCCAGTAAAAAATTTAAATTCATGCACTACAGCCAAAGTTTCTGTTTTTGTTCTGCACATAGTAAACAAGCAATCTTATCATGCTAAAACCAAAGCTTGCCACATTATTTTTATAATACAATGGATATATACAAGGGGATAATTATTTACAGAGAAACTTCCATGAAAAAATTCTACATTGTTTCCGTGAGCATGAACACAAGTGCTCAAGGTCGACCCTCACTTCTTCAATGCATAACTTTCCAATCACTTCTCTTTTTGAAAAACCTTTTTAGGCAAGAGAGGCAAGCAATTCCTTTTTGGTATTTTCATTATTTTAATTTTTTTTGTATGTTTCACCCATAACTAAACATAAACAAAAAGGAAAAACAAAATCTACTAAGTAAAGAAAGCAAACAAGCACACACGAGAATATCAACCCCACGCTATTGCTCCCCGGCAACGGCGCCAGAAAAAAGCTTGATAAACCCCAAGTGCAGGGAATCATCATAGCAATTCCCAAAGGTGGAAGTGATAAGTATGGAGTGTCGAACCCACAAGGAGCTAAAGGTAAGATCAATATTCTCTCAAGCCCTATCTGCCACTGATACGACTCTACGTGCACCGAACATTTGCTTCCAACTAGAAACCAGAAATAAAACTGTGTTGTGGGTATGAAGAGGATAACTTTGTATGATCTCGGAGAGCTAAAATATAAAAGTAGGTGCTGTTATCATAAAGTTAGAATATATTACTAAATAATATAAATAGCGAGTGTGGAATAATGGTGGATCGTTGTGCGGAATTGTCTTAAGCAATTGTTAACAAGACCGGTAGTCACTATTGCAATTTCATATGAGGGAGAGGCAAAAGCTAACATACTTTCTCTACTTGGATCATATGCACTTATGGTTGGAACTCTAGCAAGCGCCCGCAAATACTAAAGATCATTAAGGTAAAACCCAACCATAGCATTAAAGCATCAAGTCCTCTTTATTCCCATACGCAACAACCCCTCTTACTTGGGTTTGTGTTTCCGTCACTCACCAACCCACTATAAGCGAATCATGAACGTATTGCAACACCCTACAGCGGGAATCCCTCACGCTTGCGCGACACGGAGGACACCATAGGACAGCATCAAAGTGAAACATACAACTCATACCAATCTAGATCATCAATCAACCCAAAGACAAAAGATATCTACTCAAAACATCATAGGATGGCAACACATCATTGGATCATAATATGTAGCATAAAGCACCATGTTCAAGTAGGGATTACAGCGGGGTGCGGGAGAGTGGACCGCGTAAAAGAGGTGAGGATGGTGATGATGATGGTGATGATGATGGTGATGTGGATGAAGACGATCACCGCGGCGATGATTCCCCTCCCGATGGCACTCCGGTGCCACCAAGAGAGAGGAGGAGAGGTTCTCCCCCTTGTGCTTCCTCCTCCATGGCTTTCCCCCTCTGGTCCTTGGCCTTCATGGCGATGATGGCCCCTCTGAGATCCTCCTCCATGGCCTCCGGTGATGATGGCTCCCTCCGGCAGGGTGCCAGAGAGGGCCTAGATTGATTTCTCGTGGCTACAGAGGCTTGCGGCGGCGGAACTTCCGATCTAGGTTAATTCCCGAAGGTTTCTGTATTTATAGGAATTATTGGCCTTGGTTTCACGTCAGGAGGGTCTCCAGGCCGTCCACGAGACAGGGGGGCGCCCCCCCTAGGGGCGCGCCCTACTATCTCGTGGGTAGCCCGAAGCTCTTCTGGCCCAACTTCGATGTTCCGTGGTCTTCTTTTGGTCCATAAAAAATCCTCAAAAATTGGCACGTCATTTGGACTCCGTTTGGTATCCCTTTTCTGTAAAACAAAAAAACAAGGAGAAAACAGAAACTGGCACTGGGATCTAGGTCAATAGGTTAGTCCCAAAAAACATAGAAAATGATATATAAATGCATATAAAACACCATAGATGGGTAATATAATAGCATGAATACTTCATAAATTATGGATACATTGGAGACGTATCAATCGGCAGCGTTAGGATTCATGGATGGTGTTGGTGAGGCGGCGGCTGTGACTCCATCAGGTGGTCTCTCCTTCTGCTCTGTCCTTGTTGTTGTGGCATTGTCTCTGACGTCATGGTGGAGCAGGGAGGTTTTGTTAATCAGGAGATCGCGCAGGCGGTTGTCTACGCAAGTGATAGCTAGAAGATGGAGTATCTTGTGCCAGGTCTATGATCGAAGGTTGACAATACTGGTTTCCTCCTCCGACGTCATCGTCATGCGGGGTTTTCAGTTCTGAACTTCGATGGCATGTCCGGGGACATGTTTCCCTGGCCTGATTCTTTCAACGGCTATGGTTTTGCTTCTGGCAAACTACTTTGGAGGTCTACAAAGCTGCTGATCAGCGATGGAGCCGCGTCGAGCTTGGGTGAAGAGGTGATCTGTCTTTTTTCTCTTTGGTGGCCGCTTCGGTGGCGTCGAAGAAAAGGAACAGGCGCTGGTATTTTGCATAGGATTTTCCTATCTTTTCAGTCATGTATGGCTGGTGCTTATGTGCCTTGTAACTTGATCATTATTCTATATAAATGGGACACGTATTACCATGCAAAAAAAATACCCAGGTGCTACTACGAGCATTAGTAAGGTACACATCAATAACATGTATATCGAATATACCTTTCACTTTGCCATCCTTCTTATCCGCCAAATACTTGGGCAGTTTCGCTTCCAGTGACCAATCCCTTTGCAATAGAAGCACTCAGTTTCAGGCTTAAGTCCAGACTTGGGTTTCTTCTCGGGAGTAGCAACTTGCTTGCTATTCTTATTGAAGTTCCCCTTCTTACCTTTGCCCTTTTTCTTGAAACTAGTGGTCTTGTTAACCATCAACACTTGATGCTCCTTGATTTCTACCTCCGCAGCCTTTAGCATTGCGAAGAGCTCGGGAATTGTTTTTCCATCCCTTGCATATTATAGTTTATCACGAAGCCTTTATAGCTTGGTGGCAGTGATTGAAGAACTCTGTGAATGACACTATCATCAGGAAGATTAACTCCCAACTGAGTCAAATGGTTATGGTACCCAGACATTCTAAGTATGTGTTCACTGACAGAACTATTCTCCTCCATCTTGCAGCTATAGAACTTGTTGTAGACTTCATATCTCTCAACTCGGGCATTTGCTTGAAATATTAACTTCAACTCCTGGAACATCTCATATGCTCCATGACGTTCAAAACGTCTTTGAAGTCCTGATTCTAAGCTGTAAAGCATGGCACACTGAACTATCAAGTAGTCATCAGATCGAGCTTGCCAGACGTTCATAACATCAACATCTGCTCCTGCAACAGGCCTTGCACCTAGCGGTGCTTCAAAGACGTAATTCTTCTATGCAGCAATGAGGATAATCCTCAAGTTACAGACCCAGTCTGTGTAATTGCTACCATCATCTTTCAACTTAGCTTTCTCTAGGAACACATTAAAATTCAAGGGAACGGTAGCACAGGCCATTGATCTACAACAACATAGATATGCAACAAAACTATCAGGACTAAGATCATGATAAATTAAAGTTCAATTAATCATATTACTAAAGAACTCCCACTTAGATAGACATCCCTCTAGTCATCTAAATGATCACGTGATCCATATCAACTAAACCATGTCCGGTCATCACGTGAGATGGAGTAGTTTTCAATGGTGAACATCTCTGTTGATCATATCTACTATATGATTCATGTTCGGCCTTTCGGTCTCAGTGTTCCGAGGCCATATCTGCATATGCTAGGCTCGCCAAGTTTAACCCGAGTATTTTGCATGTGCAAAACTGGCTTGCACCCGTTGTATGTGAACGTAGAGCTTATCACACCCGATCATCATGTGGTGTCTCGGCACGACGAACTGTAGCAACGGTGCATACTCAGGGAGAACACTTATACCTTTAAATTTAGTGAGGGTTCATCTTATAATGCTACCCCCATACTAAGCAAAATAAGATGCATAAAAGATAAACATCACATGCAGTCAAAATATGTGACATGATATGGCCATCATCATCTTGTGCCTTTGATCTCCATCTCCAAAGCACCGTCATGATCTCCATAGTCACCGGCTTGACACCTTGATCTCCATCGTAGCATCATTATCGTCTCGCCAACTATTGCTTCTACGACTATCGCTACCGCTTAGTGATAAAGTAAAGCAATTACATGGCGATTGCATTTCATACAATAAAGCAACAACCATAAGGCTCCTGCCAGTTGCCGATAACTTTTACAAAACATGATCATCTCATATAATAACTTATATCACATCATGTCTTGACCATATCACATCACAACATGCCCTGCAAAAACAAGTTAGACGTCCTCTACTTTGTTGTTGCAAGTTTTACGTGGCTGCTACAGGCTTCCAGCAAGAACCGTTCTTACCCACGCATCAAAACCACAACGATTTTTCGTCAAGTGTGTCATTTTAACCTTCGACAAGGACCGACCGTAGTCAAACTCGATTCAACTAAAGTTGGAGAAACAGACACCTGCCAGCCACCTGTGTGCAAAGCACGCCGGTAGAACCGGTCTCATGAACGTGGTCATGTAATGTTTGTCCGAGCCGCTTCATCCTACAATACCGCCGAATCAAAGCAAGACGTTGGTGGTAAGAAGTATGACTATTATCGCCCACAACTCTTTGTGTTCTACTCGTGCATATCATCTACACATAGACCCGGCTCGGATGCCACTGTTGGGGAACGTAGAATGCAATTTCAAAAAAAATTCCTACGATCACGCAAGATCTATCTAGGAGATGCATAACAACGAGAGGGGGAGAGTGTGTCCACGTACCCTTGTAGACCGAAAGCCGAAGCGTTAGGTTAACGAGGTTGATGTAGTTGAACGTCTTCACGATCCAACCGATCTAGCACCGAACGTATGACACCTCCGAGTTCAGCACACGTTCAGCTCGATGACGCCCCTCGAACTCTTGATCCAGCAAAGGGTTGAGGGAGAGTTTCATCAGCACGACAGCGTGATGATGGTGATGGTGATGCGATCCGCATAGGGCTTCGCCTAAGCACTACGACGCTATGATCGGAAGTGTAAACTATGGAGGGGGCACCGCACACGGCTAAGAGAACAATTGATGTGTCTTTGGGGTGCCCTGCCCCCGTATATAAAGGAGGGGAGGAGGAGGCCGGCGGCCAAGAGGGGCGCGCCATGGGGGGAGTCCTACTAGGACTCCACTCCTAGTAGGATTCGCCCACCCCCTTTCCTTTCTTCTACCAGAGGGAAAAGGAAGGGGAGGGAGAGGGAGAGGGAAAGGGGGGCGCCGCCCCTCCCCTAGTCCAATTCGGACTTGCCAGGGGGGCGTACGGCCACCCCTTGTGGCCCTCCTCTCTCTCCACTAAGGCCCATGTAGGCACAATACTTCCCCGGGGGGTTCCGGTAACCTCTTGGTACTTCGATAAAATATCCGAACCACTCAAAAACCATTCCGATGTCCGAATACTACCTTCCAATATATGAATCTTTACCTCTCGACCATTTCGAGACTCCTCGTCATGTCCGTGATCTCATTCGGGACTCCGAACAAACTTCGGCCACCCAAATACATAACTCATAATACAAATCTCGAACGTTAAGCGTGCGGACCCTACGGGTTCGAGAACTATGTAGACATGACCGAGGCACATCTTCGGTCAATAACCAATAGCGGAACCTGGATGCTCATATTGGTTCCTACATATTCTACGAAGATCTTTATCGGTCAAACCGCATAACAACATACGTTGTTCGCTTTGTCATCGGTATGTTACTTGCCCGAGTATCGATCGTCGGTATCCTCATACCTAATTCAATCTCGTTACTGGCAAGTCTATTTACTCGTTCTGTAATGTATCATCTTGTAACTAACTCATTAGTTACATTGCTTGCAAGGCTTATAGTGACGAGCATTATCGAGAGGGCCAATAGATACCTCTCCGATACATAGAGTGACAAATCCTAATCTCGATCTATGCCAACCCAACAAACACCTTCGGAGACACCTGTAGAGCATCTTTATAATCACCCAGTTACGTTGTGACGTTGGATAGCACACAAGGTGTTCCTCCGGTTTTCGGGAGTTGCATAATCTCGTAGTCAGAGGAACATGTATAAGTCATGAAGAAAGCAATATCAATAAAACTTAACGATCATTATGCTAAGCTAACAGATGGGTCTTGTCCATCACATCATTCTCTAATGATGTGATTCCGTTCATCAAATGACAACACATGTCTATGGTCAGGAAACATAACCATCTTTGATTAACGAGCTAGTCAAGTAGAGGCATACTAGGAACACTTTGTTTTGTCTATGTATTTACATATGTACTAAGTTTCTGGTTAATACAATTCTAGTATGAATAGTAAACATTTATCATGATATAAGGAAATACAAATAACAATTCTAGCATAATTCAGGATGCGAGAGGAATCGAGATTCTTCGATGAGGTCGAGAACGGAAATGACAGTCTTGCAGTTCCTCTCACGAGTGTTTAGAGGCAGAGCGCCGCCAAAATTTTAAGTCAGCGCGAGTACGTTTGAGAGCAGCCACAAGGGAAAGCGAGTGGTTTGAACAAGTGCGTTCAGGTAGATGATGGCACTTCGTATTTGAGTTGTCTTTCCGGCTTCAATCCTCTTTAAATTTGTCTGTGACTTACTCCGTATAAGGCAACAGTCAAATTAATATTTCTATGAAACTTTTGAAGTGTTTGTTTTGAATTTTGTTTCAAACTAATAAAGGGCGCAATGCAAACGAGCACATAATCCACTCTCCCGTTCCGCAAGCAATCCCTTATCCATTTCCGAGCACCACTGAATATCCACCCCTCGAGATCCCCGGCCCATCTCGGACTTTGACAGCCGAACCTTGATTTGTCGGTAGCATCAGCAGCGGATAAACCACGCCCACCGGCTCCAGGCCGATCCGGACCCTCCATCTCCACAAAACCAGCGCAGCCGACGGCCGCGATCCACCGCCCTCCTCCTGTGGCCCCGGAAAAGGCCCGCAAGAAAGGCACCGCGGCCGAGCCAAGTCCACCGCCGGGAGAATCCACGCCCACCACACCTCGCCCCCGCCGTCCCCCGATAAAAATCCGCCGATCCTTCCTCCCTCCCTCCGTCCGCGATCCCTCCCTGCCGCATTTCGAGCGATGGCCGACTCCGCCGCCCTCTCCTCCTCCCTCCCGCGCTCGCTGGCGTCCAGGAGGCCCCTCTCCTCCCCTCTCCGCGGCGGCGGGAGGCCCCGGTCCCCGCGCCGCTGCCGCCCCGGCTCGCGGCTGCGCGCCCGGGCCAGGAAGGGCGAGCCCGAGGACCTCTACGGGCCGTACCCGTGGGAGCAGCCCCTGGATCTCACCACTGGGTTCGGTAAACTCGCGCCCCCGGATCACTCTCCTGTTTGTTGACCCAGCGCTTCGACCAGTGATGTTTTCTTTATTCCGAGAGACAAGTGATATTCATGCTGCGGTCGCTGTTGCGTGCTTCGTGGGAAGAGATGGTAGTAGTTGGTAATGGGACAGGCGGCTGTGCTCATCGTTGGGCAGAATGTCGATTTGTTTCCTAGGGGGTTCTGTACTGTACTGATCTGTGTGTACCATGCCGTTGCGCCCTGACGGGTTCGATCTGCGTGTCTTTCTCCTGGCAGATATCGAGTGGGTGCAAGAGGATAAAATCACGCTCTTCACTTCCGATGGGCTTGTTCAGATAGGCGGTAACATGGTGCCTCGCCGAGTCACCGCTTCCGAGGTACTGAATCTTGTTGAGCTGGAACTACAAACCTCCCTCCTGCGTCATACTGAGCGAAACTATCTGAGCAGCTATATGTCAGATCCTTGTTACTAGTAGTATGACTAAAATGGAACTCCATTTCGGGACTGAGATGTTATGCATATTGCGAACACTGTTATTCGGTGTGCATGAATATGTAAGCGGTATATGCCGTCCTTCCGGTTTCCATGGAAATAACTTTGTGTTATTTCTATTTGTTCACTGTACCACAAAGTCCGATTCTATTTAGTTTGATCAGCCATGAATCGTTAACTGGAATTTATCTAACACCGGGAAATATGCGTAACTAGAGTTTCTATAACACTTGGAAATGTATATTAAACAGGGAATCATGCTTACACCTTTGGTTACTGCATTCGGGGCAATACCAATTTTATTGTGCATGTTAAAAAGATTCAGCTCTTTTCACATTTTACTTACGTTATCATGCAATAATAAAGCATATTTATCGGGAATCAAGACTGTAAAACCTTGAAAAGCAGCACCATATAGGAGTATATTTGAGCGCCATATTCATTTCAACCACTGTACTCACTGAATGCTAATTGCCTGAAAGCTTACAATATTTTTTTGTATCCTGGGAATATCGACTCAGCCATTTCTTTTTTGTTTTGTTGTGGATTCAAGCTTATTCATGCATACTTGCTGAAGTTGCTTTATCCTGGCGTCATCAATATTTTGTATGTCATCCTCATGTGTGTTAAATTTGGCCAGAAGAGGCAACAAAAAGGAAAAGGCAAACTCCGCCGGTTTCAGGAGAGCTCTTACATGGATCCAAATCAAAGTCTTTGCCTTGGAGCACTATTTAACATTGCAGCTACAAATGTAAATATTTCTTACCACTTATGTGTGTTTGATGTTTATGTTTTCGTATAGTAATACCATGTGATATATCTATCAGGGCCTAGACATGGGTAGAAGATTATGCATCTTTGGCTTCTGTCGGTCTATTGAAATGCTGAGCGATGTGGTAGAAGATACCGTCTTGGAGCATGGTGGCGAGGTACTTATGTTACCCCTGGAACTATATGTGCCTCTGTAATATTGACAATGTGCAGTCATTGGATTCCTCAAACTGCAAAATCAAAGCTTTATCTCCAATTGAACATCCTTTCAAACTTAAAAGGGTGCCATTTTTGTTCAGATTGTGACTGCAGAGAAGGCGAGTAGTGACGGCCTTCAGGAGAAGCTGACCATGTCGGTGGCGGTTCCGTTGCTGTGGGGCGTCCCTCCGGCATCGGAGACCCTCCATGTCGCTGTGCGAAGCGGTGGAGGCATCGTGGACAAGATCTACTGGCAGTGGGACCTGTTCTAAGAGCTCAGAGCCCCCAGACACTGGTTGACAAATAATCCACCCCACCCACACTGTATATATGATCCTTAACTGGCCTGGCTGCACACATTGTGTCAGCATGCAACTGTGTTCGTGTCCTTGTGCGCAACCAGCAACAAACATGGTGTATACCTGTACAGACCTGATTCCTCTGGTGCATATAAATAAATAAAAAGGGTTCCGAATTCACAGCTCATGTTCAATCTATTCCTGTTTTCGATAGCATTGCTGAATTGGCATCTGGAGTTGTGCTGGAGGAAAGCACTTGCACCCAATGGTAGGTGCTTTGAGTTTTATATCTGTTGACCTGGAGATTTGAGGTAACCGTGAGCACATGGCTTGTGGAAGTGCTTGGTCTTGAAAATTATGGTGACAACTCAGATGCAGTAGTGCGTCGTGCGGATGGCATCATGCAAAAGTTTTCATGACTGGGCAAACTAAGCAATACTCATTTTTATCCTTATAAATTGTTGGCAGGTTCTTTTGTCAGCCTGACAAGAAGATGATTAAAAATGGGCATTTACAAGATGATTAAAATGGGCATTTTCTGGTGGGCATCTGACCTAGTTTCATTAGATTTATCAAAATACATATTTTTATATATTGTAAATATTTTAGGTTGCATAAACATTAGCACATTTTTCATAAACTTGGTTAATCCTCAAATATAAAGAAATTTAACTTCATAGAAGTAGAGCTGCATGTAATTTGCAACAGCAGAAGTAGTAAAGTTTGCTGCAGCGGCTGCAGTCGACCATGAAACAGAAAGTGAGAGTAAGGGGGTGTTTGGTTTCAGGGACTAGACTAAAAAAATTTCCTTTTAGTCCCTATGTAACCAAACAAGAGGGATTTTTTCTACAGGGACTAGAAAAAGACTCTACTAGAGGGTCTTTTTTTTTTAGTCCCTGGCCCACCAAAAAAATCTAGTCCCTTGCAACCAAACACCCCCTAAAACTCGCAAGAGGATGACGTTTTGGTGCACAGACTCATCTACACCTGCCATGAACTATAAATTTGAAAAGAGCAATTTCTCTTCTTTTTTTAAATCTGGTACAGAGGATGCTCGAGTGCGCTAGGAGTGTGCATAATTGAACGTATGATATTTGAGGAGCTCTAAAAACAATCGGTTGTCAAAGAAACTTCGAAAGAAGACATTTTAGAGACACGGATTCATTAACAAACAATGCATTGGTTTTGACTCGACTCTCTCTCGATCGCTACGACGTGGGCAGGCCCTGCGCCAGCCGCAACACGTGAAGGCGTGGAGCAGCGCCCGGCGGCCACGATGCACGTTACACACTACTCATAGTCATAGATAAGTACGATGTCCTTGTCGGTCAAGGAGAGTTTAATCAAGTTCACCCCCCTCTCTAGTAGAAAAGAAAGGTTCATCAACAGTTCGACACCATGACATCCCTCTAAAATAAGTTTAACACCATGACAAGTGTGCCAGTAAAACTCAACGCGTAGGAGAATTATA
>NC_057804.1:543423294-543426094 GCF_018294505.1 Triticum aestivum | reverse complement strand
AAAAAAAGAATATTCGCACAGAAAGCAATCGCAAATACTTTTTTTAGGGTAACTTTCGCCGCTTTATTTATCTAATAAAAGTCTGGGATCTCATCTGAGATCACATCGAGTACAAAGTCTGGAGGTACCATGAGCCAAAGCTTACAGCGCTCCTCCCCTATGCCTACTTTAGCTAATTTATGAGCAGCGGATTTTGTTGAACGTTGTACCCACGACACCTTCACCTCGCTGAAGCCACGCATTATCTGTTTGATCTCCTCAACACACAGTCCTGATGCCGAGAGGTTCTTGTCCGGGTCTGCAAGCATGCTCGCCACCGTTTTGCTATCCGTCTCAAGGTGTAGCTTATGGACATTGATCTCTCCTGCTAGTTGGACCGCCCTCCTGCAAGCCATCAGCTCCGCCGTCTCGGGGTCCACCTCTCCGTCCCTGAACGTGCAGGCCGCCACTCTGAAGTCCCCATGGTCGCCTCTCGGGATGACGCCGCCACCATTTTTGCCACCATGCCCTGAGACGGCACCGTCGGCGTTCGCTTTGACCCAGCCTGACTCCGGAGCTATCCATCGCTGAGTCTCCCTCGTGTTTGTCGTGGGAGCCTCTCGCTCGTGAACTGCAGCCCATTCCGCCATGTAAGACACAACTGAATCAGCTACCGTGTGTGCCTCAGCTATCTTCCTCCATCCTTCGCTTCATTTCTCGCAATCGCAAAATACTAACAGCGATATGATAAGTACGTAAAGTGTTGGATGCAGAGCGGGCGGGTCTGCCGGCTAGAGCATACAACTAATTTAGTGTTAGTCTTTCGGTCAGAAGGAAACTAATTTGTTTGTTTTGCGGGATATGCAGGACGCGGCTTGCATCCCTAGACTGCCAAGGGAAGCTTCCTCGTCGTTCATGCTCACGGTGGTGAAGTGGTTCTCAGAGCAATGATCATGTCAGTGGTCTGGTCGAAGAAAGCCGGTGTTGAGGTTGCAAACATGTTAAGAGTTGACCGATTGAGTCATACCCGTTGTATACTATACTCCCTTAATCTGAAAATACTTGTCATTAAAATGGATAAAAAGAGATGTATCTAGGACTAAGAAATAATTTTTAAAGGCCTACTCTTTCAGATGGTCATGCCTCGCGCGCCTGTCAGGCTAGGACAGCCAAAGCAGGGCATCAAAAGTACCTTACGCTCTATAAGCTGCCGAGATCGAGAGGACACGAGGGGAGCCAAAGGAAGTTGGAAGCTGGAACGGATGCCAAGAGATGAACCGAGTGTCCTCCTCGGAATGAATTATCCTGCTTGCACTAGGGTGTGTCTAGGACTTATTTGGATGTGAAATAACTATGTCACATCTAAGTTGTTTTTCTTAGCACTTGTTTGTTGCCTTTTCTTTCTTTGTTGTTTTTCTTTTTTGTTGTTGTGTATCACAGTGTGATCTTTTTTTTTTAATCAGCCGAGGGACACCCAAAGCTTGCACGCATGAGCCAGGTCTAGTGGTCTTCCTTGATCGCTACCTCATGTAGTCTTTTTTTTTCGGAAAAACTTTCAATCTATTCATCTTTAATCATGGTAGTACAACGGACACTAGAACTAATTAAAATTACATCCAGAACCGTAGACCACCTAGCGACGATTACACGCACTGAAGCGAGTCGAAGGCGCGCCGCTGTCATCGCCCCTTCCTCAACAGAGTCGGGCAAACATTGTTGTAGAAGACAGTCGGAAAGTCGTCGTGCTAAGGCCCCATGAAACCAACGCACCAGAACAGCAACCGCCGCAGATGAAGAGTGTAGATCAAAAGAATCCAACCTGAAGACACATGAACGAAGACGAACGAGAACAGATCCGAGCAAATCCACCAAAGACAGATCCGCCGGAGACACACCTCCACACGCCCACCGATGATGCTACACACATCACCGGAACGGGAACTAGACGGGGAGACCTTTATTTCATCTTCAGGAAGCCGTCGCCGTCTCGCCTTCCTGAGCAGGACACAAACCCTAACAAAGCTCGAAAAAATATATGAAAGCCGAGCCCTTCCACCGGCAAGGGCCGAGATCCACTCTGCCTCCATGAACCTAAGGCCACCGGAGACGGAACGGACCGGCACCGGCGCCGGTGAGAGGCAAAGAACCCTAGTTTTAGGGAGATGGCGGCTCAGTTGCTCAAGCCGGCCGATCGATCGATCAGACCAAGAAAAAAGAGCTTGCTTGGACTATCGTTTGTAGGTGGCCAGTGGCCTAGCTAGCTAGCTAGGTCGCCCTCCTGCTGGCTTTCGGCAAGCTGTGCTACCTCCTGTAGTCTAACGCAGTAGTGCACTTTTTGCTTAAAACAAAAAGCAGTACTACACTTTGTGTTTCTCTTTTTTCCTTTTTATATTTTTCTCTTCCAGGTTTAGTTTTTCTTCTGGCTTTCTTCTAGTTCTTTTCTTTCTTTTTTCTTTTTTTTGTATTTTTTTTCTAACATATGTTGAACATACAAATATAGACTGAACATTTTATCATATACGGTCAATTTTTTTTCCCAAATATACACACCCCCTAGTTGCGAGTCGATAGTCGGCATGTAACTAGGGACCCTCAAGGAACACACACATCCTTAGTTGCGAGTCGATGGTCAGGTTGCAACTAGGGGCCACAACAAACAAACGCCCCTAGTTGTGAGTTGATGGTCGGCATGCAACTGGGACACTCCACACACACACACACACACACACACACACATAGTCGTGAGTCGATGGTCGGCATGCAACTAGGGACCCTCAACAAACACAAACATCCCTAGTTGCGAGTTGATGGTCGGGTTGCA
>NC_057804.1:543399516-543421605 GCF_018294505.1 Triticum aestivum | reverse complement strand
ACCCCTAGCTGTGAGTCGATGCTCGACATGCAACTGGGGACTCTCAACAAACACACACACCTAGTTGCGAGCCGATGGCCAGGTTGCAGCTAGGGGCCATGACAAAACACACGCACACACTTCCCTAGTTGTGAGTCGATGGTCAGGTTGCAACTGGGGGCTACGACAAAATACACACACTTCCCTAGTTGCGACTCGATGGTCGACATGTGTAGGATCGAAAGTATGTCTAGAGGGGGGGGGGGTGATTAGACTACTTGACCAAATAAAAATCTAGCCTTTTCCCAATTTTAAGTCTTGGCAGATTTTAACAACTTTACACAAGTCAAGCAATCAACCTACACATGCAATTCTAAGAGTATAGCAGCGGAATGTAAAACATTGCACATGAAGGTAAAGGGAGGAGTTTGGATAGTGCAAACGCAATTGGAGACACGGAGATTTTTGGCATGGTTCTGATAGGTGGTGCTATCGTACATCCACGTTGATGGAGACTTCAACCCACGAAGGGTAACGGTTGCGTGAGTCCACGGAGGGCTCCACCCACAAAGGGTCCACGAAGAAGCAACCTTGTCTATCCCACCATGGCCATTGCCCATGAAGGACTTGCCTCACTAGGGTAGATCTTTATGAAGTAAGCGATCTCCTTGCCCGTACAAACTCCTTGGTTCAACTCCACGATCTTGACGGAGGCTCCCAAGTGACACCTAACCAATCTAGGAGACACCACTCTCCAAAAGGTAATAGATGGTGTGTTGATGATGAACTCCTTGCTCTTGTGCTTCAAATGATAGTCTCCCCAACACTCAACTCTCTCTCATAGGATTGGATTTGGTGGAAAGATGATTTGAGTGGAAAGCAACTTGGGGAAGGCTAGAGAGCAAGATTTATGTGGTTGGAATGGAAATTCTTGACCTCAACACATGAGTAGGTGGTTCTCTCTCAGAAAATGAATGCTAGAAGTGTAGGCACATTCTGATGGCTTTCTCCACGAATGAAGAAAGGGTGGAGGGGTATATATAGCCTCCACACAAAATCTAACTGTTACACACAATTTACCAAACTCGGTGAGACCGAATCATGAAACTCGGCTAGACGATTTAGTTCATAATGTGACCGTTAGACATTTCGATGGGACCGACATGTCAACTCGGTGGGACCGATTTCTTTAGGGTTAGGGCATAACGTAATCTCGGTGAGACCAATTACACAAACTCGGTGGGACCGACTTTGGTAATAAGCTAACCAGAGAGTTGGTCAGGCAAACTCAGTGGGACCGATTCGTTCATCTCGGTGAGACCGAAACGTTACGAAGGGAAAACAGAGAGTTTGCATTGCGAACTCGGTGGGACTGATCGCTCATCTCGGTTAGACCGAAACGTTACGAAGGGAAACGAAGAGTTTGCAATCCCATCTCGGTGAGACCGAGATCCCT
Source organism: Triticum aestivum (assembly GCF_018294505.1). Taxonomy (NCBI): domain Eukaryota; kingdom Viridiplantae; phylum Streptophyta; class Magnoliopsida; order Poales; family Poaceae; genus Triticum; species Triticum aestivum. Next base: position 543,420,170 of record NC_057804.1, on the reverse strand, counting down.
ATCGGTGAGACCGAAGTGACTAGGATTTCTGGCAGTGGCTATGTCAAATGAACTCGGTGGCGCCGGATAGATCAAATCGGTGGGCCGAGTTTAACTTTTAGTTTGGGACATATGTGGATATGAGAAAGTGGTTGAGGGTTTTGGAGCATATCACTAAGCATTTTGAGCAAGCAAGCCATTAAGCAACACCTCATCCCCTTTCAATAGTATTGGCTTACTCAATGTGATCTTGGATCACTAAAAGTAAAATGTAGAGTCTTGAGCTTTAGAGCTTGAGCCAATCCTTTGTCCTTAGCATTTTGAGGGGTCCACATTCCTAATCCATGCCATGCCAAACATTGAACTTTCCTGAAATATTCATCTTGAAATAGCATTAGTTCATTGAGCTATATGTTGTTAATAATTACCAAAACCACCCAGGGATAGTTGGACTTTCAATCTCCCCCTTTTTGGTAATTGATGACAACATATAGATCAAAGCTTCGACAAATGATAATAAGATTGAAATACACCATCGCTTTGAGAAGTATGTGATAAGCAAGAGCTCCCCCTAAATTTGTGCATTATTTAAGATTTGCTTTTGAATGCAACTGCACAATCGATTAGTATCATGGGTTACTCTTCCATGTCACATACATCTTGGTGGAGCACTCAGAATGATAGCAATTAAAAGCATGCACTCATCACCAAGCAAAGTGAATGATCATATATGGATATAAGAGATAATATCATCCAAGCAATCATTAAAGTAGCATATGACCAAACACATGATCATACAAGTATCTCACACAAGCACACAATAAAGTTCAACCAAACAAATAGCACGAGAGACAAAAACAACACTCTCTCTCGAAGCCTATGATCTACACATATTTCTCCCCCTTTGGCAACAAGTTACCAAAAAGTTCAAATATGCATAGTGCTATGCGTCACTCGAGCTTGGTCTTTGGGAGGTGGTGTACAGAGAACTCCAAGGATGAAGGCATCAGTCGATGTAGCTGGAGCTGGTGGAGTGGTTGCTGGAGGTGGAACTGAAGTTGTAGCTGCTAGTGCTGATGTGGTAGCTCTAGTATCTGGTACAGGCACTGCAGCTGACCTCTGACCTCTTGGCACTCTGTTAAATGCATCTGTAGTTGCCTTCCCTTTCTTCTCCTCTACTTCCTCCTGGAGCTGCTCAACTACTATCTGCATCTCAGTCACTTTCAGATCAAGATCATATAATTTTTGTTCAATTATCCTCTCCAAGCTCTCCTGATTCCGAGTTAGGGTGGCCAAGCCCTTCTCAATCCTCAAAGTTGATTGGATCAGATATCCAAGTTGATCTTGTTTGCTCTTCAAGAACACTTGAGATGCCTCTTTAGCACTTGGCATCTTTGCAGCTTTTTTTGTCTTTGCCTTAGCTCTCTTTTCTTGTGCTTTCATTGATGAAGGTTCATTCTCATCCATTACAACTGTGTTGTCTTCAAATTCTGGGTAGAGAGGTAAATGCTCCTTGTCCAACAAGTAAGTGTATGTGCCCATCTTTGAGTTGATGAGCATCTAAATGTGTGGAGCATACCCACAAGATCTTTTCTGGTCAGCAGCTGTCCTCTTGATTGTCTCTACAATCAGACTCATGACCTTGAATTTTTTAGGCACATAAAAAATGTGCAGCAAGTTGATTGAATGTCCTCTTATCATCCTATGATCTCTAGATTTGTGCAACAAAGTATGCCTTAAGATGGTGCTGATAGTAGGCAGACCAGACAACAAATATTTCACTAAGCCCAACTTATGAGTTTCTAGGGCTTCATCAAGAATTTCCCTATACATACTTGCCATGGAGTTGTGGTCTTTCTTCTTCTTGGCATACACATCCAAATCATCCTCATGGTCTTCTGGAGCATTGATCAATTTTTCCCATTCTTCAACATTTGACTGGTACCTTGTACCTTCAGACATCCACACTATCCTTCCATCTGGATAGAAATGAGCAGTGGAGTAGAATTGCATGATTAGCTCATCATTCCATTTGGTGAGGTTTTGTCCGACGAACTTGTCAACTCCACAAGATTTGAAGTTGTCATGTACACCTGGAAAGTGATCTTCATTCTCTTTAATATATTCCCAATCAACCCATCTCATATCACAGACAATTGGCTTCTTGTCAAGCAGAATGGTCTCATAGAAATCTTGTTGTTTTTTGGTGTGGAACCTATAGTCCACAATAGTTCTCCTTCTAACAACATATGGATCAGACTGTCTCCAAAGTCTCAATCCTGCATCCTTTTTGTGTTCATGTCCTCTGCTACAGGATGAGTGTCATTGTGGTCTGGAATCTTTGGTTTAAGCTTTCTAAGCACTTGGGCTTCAACATCTTCTTCTTCATCCATCTCAGGCATTGGGGCCTTGTTCTTCTCCTCAGCAAGAATGTTTCTGGTGCTTCTCTTGGGTGCAGACTTGGTGGTTTGAGCAGCCGCTTTGGGAGCAGGTTTGGGCTTAGAAGTTGCAGCCCCTGACTTGATTGCATCTCCCATAAGCTTTTGTGACTTGGGTGCTGGTGCAGCATCCTCTTCCTCTTCCTCTTCAGATGGATCTCTCATCATGGAGGGCTTGCCAATGACTCTGGCAATTGTCTTCTTGACCCTCTCCTTCCTCTTCTTGCTATCTCCAGTCTCTTTGGGTTCAAGAGTGAATTCCATGGTTTCTCTTGTTGGAACTTTCCTTGGCTTTGACATTGGGACTCTCCTTGCTGGTGCCTTCTTGTTCATACCAGGCTTTGTTGCAGCAGTAGTGCCATACTATTTCTTCAGCACTCTCTTTTTGGAGGTGGCCTCATCCTCAACAGCCACATAGTCCTCATCCTTAGAGTCTGAGGTTCTCTTCTTTCTTGTCCTGGTGGCTGCTTTTGGCAAGTTACTTGTTGTGCTCCTGCTGCCCTCATCATAGCTGCTTGAGGGACTAGTGCCCTCACTCATTTGCATTTGCTCTTTAGATTTATTCTGGCTATCACTCTGGTCACACATCTTGGCAGGCAAACTGACAGCAAACCTTGTGAATAGATATAGATGAGGTAGAGTAGATGAGCATCACAAAGTGCAGAGATTTTTGCAAAACAAATGAGTCAAAAACTTAGTTTTAATTAGTTCTCTACTGAAATGTTTCGGAGCTACTGAATTGATAAACTCGGTGATACCGAAGCAACATTTGGAACCTAAACTAGTGAACTCGGTTAGACCGAGTCACAATTCGGTGGCACCGAGATTGCTAGGGTTTCATAGAGAATTGAACTCGGTCACACCGATTTGCAGTTTTTGGTCAGACCGAAAAGAGCATGTGCAATGGCCTAAGACAAATCGGTGAGACCGATTTCTACAACTCGGTAGGTCCGAGATGAGTTTAGTAGAGACCAAACCCTAAATTTTCGAATCAAACTTAACCTAAAGGAAGTTTTCTCTGGATATATTGATTTCATACGTGGCAAAGATCATGGCATTGACCTCGTGCTTAGAATCAGAGGTAAAAAGAGAGCACAAGGGGTCGAACTCATACCCTAGTTTGGCGGGAGTTCGCTACGACGGCAACCACGGAGCAGATTCCCGTTGACGATGATAGAAACTAGCGGCGGGAGGTCGCTGGCGGCGAGGAGACGATCCAAAGACCCGAGGAGGCAGAACAGGATGTGCGCGGCTAAGAGCTTTTGAAGAAATTTCTAAAATCTCACCCGTGGATATATATATATATATATATAAATATATATCCTGACCTTGTCGGTGTGACCGAGTGGAACAACTCGGTGGCACCGAGATGCAGAATCGCAAGCGGTTTGTGCAACTCGGTGTGACCGAAATGTTCAAATCGGTTGCACCGAGATGAAAACCTAGATCAACTTAGTGAACACGGTGAGACCGAAATGGATGACTCAGTCATACCGAAATGCACAAAGAGGTTTTGGAAGTTTAAGTCTATGACGAATCGGGGACTCCGAGTGCTCCTCACACAGAGTGGTTCGAATCCGACTTGATCAAACTTTGTGATGTAGCATGAATAGCGTTTGAAACGAGAAAAGCATAGATAGGTAGAGAAGGTTCTTAGGCATTCTTGTCCATCCACTTGGCAAAAGAGAAAGAGCCAAGCAATCAAAGCAACTAGTGGATGTCCTCGAATGAGTAAAACATGCAACCAACATGCTCACACAATAAAATGGCAAATGAAATATGTGGCAGAGCATGCACAAACACTCTAGCATCTATCAAGCAATTTGCGATGACTAGGTCATCTATATATGAGTATATTGACTTAGGAGTCAAATGAGAACATTTGATCATAGGTCATACTCATTGTTTAAGAACAAGTGGGGTTACCACTTTTACATAAAGCATTGTTGTGTTCACACCGTTAGAGTTGCTTTAGCTCAATTCTTAGAGTAAACCCCCCCTAGATGTGATATCCCCCCTAAGAGGGATGAACTAACCTTGGGTTTTGTCGATGATGACTTCATGTAGGTGTTGAAGATGTGGACGCTCAATGTTGATGTAGATCATTTGGAGCAATCCATTGGAGTGAGTTTCACTTTCAATACCTACACGGGTTAGTCCCACAAGGAACAAGCAAGGATATCCATAGACATAGAATGATGTACACATAAGATGATGTCCATGAAAGCATTAGGTTACCTTGTCCCTTGTCTTACCAACAAGAGGGTTTGTGACTCCTTGAACTAGTGCAAGATATGGAAGTTGTTTGCACTTGTTCTTACCAAAATGATATGAGTGAAGTGTGTTGGCAGATTCACCCTCAAGAACTCTCTAGTTCTTCTTCTTTGGAATCCACATCATCTTGATGGGAATCCTTGGGGTTGTATTCATACTTGATGAAGTAGAACTTGATGTAGTCTTTGGAACCCACTTGACCAAGGCCTTGGGAGCTTCTTCAAATGCAGCAATCTCCTCTTGAATCTTATCCTTGCCTTTTTGCTTGTGGTCTTGTGGTTGAAGATCATCTTGAGCTTGTGTCCCTTGGAAAGAAGTAGGATCATACTTCTCTTGTTGAGGAACAAACTTCGTCTTGGGGTATTGATCTTCTTCCCACTCAACTCCATTGGCATTGAACTTTCGTTCAAAACCAACACCTTGATTCTTTCGGTGCCTTCCTTGCTTGTGTACAATTTCCTCAAATTGCTTACTTCCGGCAAGGCTCTTGTAAACACCTTTCTCTATAATTCCCTTCAATAAGCTATTTTCGTGCTCAAGTGTAACTTGGCTAAGAGAATCGTTAGTGGAATCAAGAGAACTACTAGAAGCAACAACATTGGATTTAGTATGATTATTGTTACTACTAGAAGAAGAATCTTCCTTACTCTTGTTGTTAGATTTAACTTGTGGCATGTAAGTAGACAAGAGTAAACGCTTGGCAATGTAAGAACTTTTTCTTGTGAATATCATCATTGATTGCCTTTAAAAACCCATGCTCTTGCTCTAGGTTGAGCTTTTCAAAGCGTAACTTCTCATGAGTCTTTAAAAGTTCTCGATGATCTTCCAAGGTAGTTTCATGAGCTAACTTAAGAGTGTTTAGTTCTTTAGTTAGATGCTCAATCTCCTTCTTATCATTATCATTCATTTTATCTTGACTAGCACGATTAATAGCAAGTTCAACATAGTTTTCATAACTAGAGTTGTCAACAAGTAAATCATCATCACCTAGAAAATCATCTTCATCACTATTGAAATCAACATACTCGGTGTGTGATACCTTTGGGCCTTTAGCCATGAAGCATCTTCCAATTCCTTCATTTGGTGAGTCAAATATGTCATAGGAGTTGGTTGACACAAGTGCTAGACCGGCAACACCTTCATCTTGAGTATATTCGGAGTCGGAGTTATAACTTCTTTCGGAGTGATGGTAGGAATCGGAGCCGGATACCTATTCACCAACGTGAGCTTGATGTCTTCGTTTTGTGCAGCTCTTTGATGATTTGTCCTTCCTTTCCGAATCCTTGCTTCTCCAGGAGGTTCTTCATTCATAATGATCATCTCTACTCCTTCTCTCTCTTGGTGGTGATTCTTCTCTTCTACTTCTTCTTTTGGGTGAATCTTCTCTTCTTTTGTAGGGAGCCGCACACTCTTTGGAGTAGTGTCCGGGTCTTCCACAATTGTAGCAATTACGTTCACGACTCGAAGATCTTTTGTCATTGTAGGACCTTGACTTGGAACTTCTTTCCTTGCTTCTGCTCTTGTAGAACTTGTTGAAGTTCTTAACCATTAGGCTCAATTATTCATTGAAGGTTTGTTTATCACTTGATGATGTAGGAGCATCACATGGGGCTTTTGAAGCACCACTTGACTTGTTGTGAAGCTCTTCTTTATCCTTGAGTGACATCTCATGAGCAACAATTCTTCCAATGACTTCCGTTGGCTTGAGATCTTTGTAATTGGGCATCATTTGGATCAATGTGCACATGGTATCATATTTTCCATCCAAGGCTCTTAGGATCTTCTTGATGATGAATCTATCGGTCATCTCTTCACTTCCTAAGCCGACAATCTCATTTGTGATGAGAGCAAGCCTAGAGTACATTTCAGCGACACCTTCACCATCTTCATTTTGAACTTGTCAAGCTGACTTTGAAGCACATCCAGTTTGGATTCCTTGACGAAGTCAGTATCTTCATGCATATCAATCAAAGTATCCCAAATTTCCTTTGCATTCTCAAGACGGCTGATTTTGTTGAATTCTTCGGGGCACAATCCGTTGAAGAGAATATCGCAAGCTTGAGCGTTGTATTGCAGCATCTTCAACTCTTCCGCGGTAGCTTCACGGTTCGGTTCTCTCCCATCAAAGAATTCACCTTTCAAGCCAATACACACAATAGCTCAAACGGTGGGGTTATGTCCAAGAATATGCATTTTCATCTTATGCTTCCAACTAGCAAAATTTGTACCATCAAAGTAAGGACCTCTACGGTGGTAATTTCCCTCGCTAGACGCCATACTCTCCTAGGTTGTGAAACCAAGGCTATGATCACAAAAAGCTATGGAAATCAAGGAAAATGGAGACCGTAGCTCTAATACCACTTGTAGGATCAAAAGTATGTCTAGGGGGGTGATTAGACTACTTGACCAAATAAAAAACTAGCCTTTTCCCAATTTTATGTCTTGGTAGATTTTAGCAACTTTACACAAGTCAAGCAATCAACCTACGCATGCAATTCTAGGAGTATAGCAGCGGAATGTAAAACATTGCACTTGAAGGTAAAGGGAGGAGTTTGGAGAGTGCAAAGGCAATTGGAGACACGGAGATTTTTGGCGTGGTTCCAATAGGTGGTGCTATCGTACATCCACATTGATGGAGACTTCAACCCACGAAGGGTAACGGTTGTGCGAGTCCACGGAGGGCTCCACCCACGAAGGGTCCACGAAGAAGCAACCTTGTCTATCCCACCATGGCCATCGCCCACGAAGGACTTGCCTCACTAGGGTAGATCTTCAAGAAGTAGGCGATCTCCTTGCCCGTACAAACTCCTTGGTTCAACTCCACAATCTTGATGGAGGCTCCCAAGTGACACCTAACCAATCTAGGAGACACCACTCTCCAAAAGGTAATAGATGGTGTGTTGATGATGAACTTCTTGTTCTTGTGCTTCAAATGATAGTCTCCCTGATACGTCTCCAACGTATCTATAATTTATGAAGCATTCATGCTATATTATTATCTGTTTTGAATTATTATGGGCTTTATTATCCACTTTTATATTATTTTTGGGACTAACCTATTAACCGGAGGCCCAACCCAGATATGTTGTTTTATGCCTATTTCATTGTTTCGAGGAAAAGGAATATCATATGGAGTCAAAACGGAACGAAATAAACTGGAGAAGTTAATTTTGGAAGGAAACCACCTGATAGACTTGGAGTGCATGTCGGGGGAGTCCCAGTCTGCCCACGAGGGTGGGGGCGCGCCCTACCCCCTGGGCGCGCCCCCCTTCCTCGTGAGCACCCCGGAGGTCCACCGACGTACCCCTTGCACCCAGATATACCTACGTACACAAAAACTTCCAAAACAGAACATAGATCGGGAGTTCCGCCACCGCAAACCTCCGGAGCCACGAAAAACCAGTCGGGACCCTGTTCCGGCACCCTGCCGGAGGGGGGATCCTTCACCGGTGGCCATCTTCATCATCCCGGCGATCTCCATGACGAGGATGGAGTAGTTCACCCTCGGGGCTGAGGGTATGTACCAGTAGCTATGTGTTTGATCTCTCTCTCTCTCTCTCTCGTGTTCTCTCTCGTGTTCCCTCTATGGCACGATCTTGATGTATCCCGAGGTTGCTATTGTAGTTGGATCTTATGATGTTTCTCCCCCTCTACTCTCTTGTGATGAATTGAGTTTCCCCTTTGAAGTTATCTTATCGGATTGAGTCTTTTATGAGAACACTTGATGTATGTCTTGTCGTGCTTATCTGTGGTGACAATGGGATATCATATGCCTCTTGATGTATGTTTTGGTGACCAACTTGCGGGTTCCACCCATGAACCTATGCATAGGGGTTGGCACACGTTCTTGACTCTCCGGTAGTAGTTTTGGGGCACTCTTTGAAGTACTTTGTGTTGGTTGAATAGATGAATCTGAGATTGTGTGATGCATATCGTATAATCATGCCCACGGATACTTGAGGTGACAATGGAGTATCTAGGTGACATTAGGGTTTTCGTTGATTTGTGTCTTAAGGTGTTATTCTAGTATGAACTCTATGATGGATTGAGCGGAAAGAATAGCTTTATGTTATTTTACTACGAACTCTTGAATAGATAGAACAGAAAGGATAACTTTGAGGTGGTTTCATACCCTACCATAATCTCTATGTTTGTTCTCCGCTATTAGTGGCTTTGGAGTGACTCTTTGTTGCATGTTGAGGGCTTGTTATATGATCTTTCTATGTTATTATTGTTGAGAGAACTTGCACTAGTGAAAGTATGAACCCTAGGCCTTGTTTCCTATCATTGCAATACCGTTTACGCTCACTTTTACCGCTTGCCACCTTGCTGTTTTTATTATTTCAGATTACAAATACCTTTATCTACCATCCATAATGCACTTGTATCACCATCTCTTCGCCGAACTAGTGCACCTATACAATTTACCATTGTATTGGGTGTGTTGGGGACACAAGAGACTCTTTGTTATTTGGTTGCAGGGTTGTTTGAGAGAGACCATCTTCATCCTACGCCTCCTACGGATTGATAAACCTTAGGTCATCCACTTGAGGGAAATTTGCTACTGTCCTACAAACCTGTGCACTTGCAGGCCCAACAACGTCTACAAGAAGAAGGATGTGTAGTAGACATCAAGCTCTTTTCTGGCGCCGTCGCCAGGGAGGTTAGCGGTTGAAGGTATATCTTTAGATCTTGCAATCGAATCTTTTTGTTTCTTGTTTTATCACTAGTTTAGTTTGTAAAATAAAACTACAAAAAATGGAGTTAAGTTTATCTCATACGCTTCTTCTTTTGAATATCTTTCATGAGAATGATGGAAAGGAAAACTGTGCTCAAGTTCTAGAAGAAGAATTACATAGAATGCTTGGCAATGTGAATGATGAGCATGATTGCAATGTTGTTAGTATGAATTCCCTGAATACCCATGATGCTAATGATATGCAAAGCCACAAGCTTGGGGAAGCTATGTTTGATGGAGATGATATTTTTTGTCCCCCAAGCTTTGATGAGCAAATTTACTATGATGAAAGCGTGCCTCCTATCTATGATGATTATTGTGATGACACGTATGCTTGAAAGAATAATGATAACCATGAAACTTGTCATCTTGATCTTAATTTTCAATCATATGATAGTTATTTTGTTGAGTTTGCTCCCACTACTATTCATGAGAAGAATTTTGCTTATGTGGAGAGTAGAAAATTTTCTATGCAAATAGATCATGAAAAGAATGCTTTAGGTGCTGGTTATATTGTTGAATTCATTCATGATGCTACTGAAAATTATTATGAGAGAGGAACATATGCTTGTAGGAATTGCAATAATATCAAGTTTTCTCCCTATGTGCTTAAATTCTTGAAGCTATGCTTGTGTTACCTTCCTATGGTAGTTGATTATTGTTCCCATAAGTTATTTGCTCACAAAATCCCTATGCATAGGAAGTGGGTTAGACTTAAAAGTGCTAGTCATATGCTTCATGATGTTCCCGTTATGTTTCAATTCTTATTTTTTATGTGAGCATCATTGTCATCATCATGCCTAGCTAGAAAGGCATTAAAGAAAAGCGCTTGTTGGGAGACAACCCAATATTTATCCTTACTGTTTTTGTGTGTCCACATGATTATGCTACTGTAGTAACCATGTTTTATAGCTTTTGTTTCAATGAAGTGCCAAGTAGAGCCTTTGGGAAGACTTGGGTGAAGTCTATATGATCTTGCTGTAAAAAACAGAAACTTTTGCGCTCACGAGAATGGCTGCCATTTTTTACTGGAGAGTGATTTTAGGTTGATTATTTTTTCAGGTGATTAATATACAAATTCATCAGGTCCAGCAATTTATTTCAGAATTTTTTGAGTTCTATAAGTATACGTTTGATACAGATTACTACAGAATGTTCTGTTTTTTGACAGATTCTGTTTCCTATGTGTTGTTTGCTTATTTTGATGAATCTATGAGTAGTATCGGGGGGTATGAACCATAGATAAGTTGGAATACAGTAGGTTTAACACCAATTTGGATTTAGAATGAGTTCATTATAGTACCTAAGTGGTGGTTTTATTTTCTTATACTAACGGAGCTTACGAGTTTTTGTTTTGAGTTTTGTGTGGTTGAAGTTTTCAAGTTTTGGGTAAAGATTCGATGGACTATGGAATAAGGAGTGGAAAGAGCCTAATCTTGGGGATGCCAAAGGCACCCCAAGTTAATATTCAAGGACAACCAAGAGCCTAAGCTTGGGGATGCCCCGGAAGGCATCCCCTCTTTCGTCCTCGTTCATCGGTAACTTTACTTGCAGCTATATTTTTATTCACCACATGATATGTGTTTTGCTTGGAGTGTCATTTTATTTTGCTAGTTTTTTCTTGATGTTAGTTAGATTAATGTTTTTCATCTTTATTTTCAATAAAAAAGTCAAGAATAGCCTTTGCCATGCTTATTTTTCTAGTTTACATGTTGCTGTTTGAAAACAGAAAGTTTACCGCTGTTGCAAAAATTCCCTAGAAAAGTCAGAGAATGGTATAACATTGAATCTTTTTGTATATTAAGCTCTGATAAATTTATTACAGTGGGAATTTTAGTTCATAATTTTTGGAATCGGGTAAGTATTGTTACTCTTGCATTCTTTACAGACTGTACTGTTTAGGCAGATTGCTGTTATGGTTGCATTGTTTGCATATGTTTGCTTGTTTAATGATTCTATTTGTTGATAGGAGTATTAAATATACAGAGGCATTTAGTATTCAATGTTGAATAATAATTTTAGTGATTTTTTACAGTAGAAAATGATAAGGTTTTGCATTGGTTTATACTAACCTATCTCACGAGTTCTTGTTGAGTTTGTTGTGAATGAAGCTTTTGATAAAAAGAGAAACCGTGACATGCAAGGAATTAAGGAGACACAAAAGCTCAAGCTTGGGGATGCCCAAGGCACCCCAAGATAATATTTCAAGAAGTCTCAAGCATCTAAGCTTGGGGATGCCCCGGTAGGCATCCCACCTTTCTTCTTCAACAACTATCGGTTAGTATCGGTTGAGCCTAAGTCCTTGCTTCTTCACATGAGTTATGATATCCTTGCATTGTCATTTTATTTTTCTTTGCTTGCTGCTTGAATAAGATACCGAGATCTGAAATTCTTTAATGAGATAGAGAGTCTTTGCATAGTTGCATAATTATTTAGCTACTCTTTGATCTTCACTTATATCTTTTTGGAGTAGTTTTTCATTTACTCGTGTGCTTCACTTATATCCTATGAGTAAATTGTTGAATGAATTGATTGTCATAAATCTGAAATTATATATGTTTCATTTGCTTATCCCATGGGGAGTAATGACTTCACATCTAAGAAGTAGAGGTTATAAATTTATTGACGGTTAGCAAGCATTGTATTGGTCATTTGAACAATTCATGAAAGAATATTGAAGGAAGAGAGATTTCACATATAAATATATTATCATAGACATCTTTTATAATTGTGAGCACTCATTAAGTATGACATGCTAAAGAGTTGATGTTGGACAAGGAAGACAATGTAATGGGTTATGTTTTCTCGCATCTCAGTTAAAGTATATTGTCATGGATCATTCAAACATGTTGAGCTTGCCTTTCTCCCCTTGCTAGCCTAAATATCTGTACTAAGCGGGAATACTGATTGAGCATCCAATATCCTTAAACCCAGTTTTTGCCATGAGTGTCCACCATACCTACCTATATGCGGTATTTACCTGCCGTTCCAAGTAAATTTGCATGTGCCAAACTCTAAACCTTCAAATTATAATCTGTTTTGTATTCCCGAATTGCTCATATAGCAACTAGGGGCTGTCAGTGTCTTCCATGCTAGGTGGGTTATTCTCAAGAGGAGTGGACTCCGCTCCTCATTCACGAGAAAGTGGCGGTAACCGGGATGCCCAATCCCATGATCCAAAAAGATCAAAGCAAATCAAAATAATTAAACAAAACTCCCCCAGGATTGTTGTTAGTTGGAGGCACTCGTTGTTTTGAGCAAGCCATGGATTGATGTTTGTTGGTGGTTGGGGGAGTATAAACTTTTACCATTCTGCGTGGGAACCGCCTATAATGTATGTAGTATGGAAGATATTGGGAACTCTTGGTTGTTATGTTGACAATGAGATCATACCTCTCAAAATTATTTATCTCTATTTCAAAATTGAGCTCTGGCATCTCTGCAAATCCCTGCTTCCCTCTGCGAAGGGCCTATCTTTTACTTTATGTCTTTTACTTTATGCAAGAGTCAAGGTGGTCTTCACCTTTCCCTTTTTCATTTTATCCTTTGGCAAGCACTTTGTGGTGGGGTGATCCTGATATATATATCCAATTGGATGTACGTTAGCATGAACTATTATTGTTGACATCACCCAAAGTGAATGCATTTGGAGGCAACATTATAAGCCCCAATCTTTCTCTGTGTCTGACTAAAACTTCATAACCACAAGTATTGCGTGAGTGTTAGCAATTGTAGAAGACTATATGATAGTTGAGTATGTGGAGTTTGCTATTCCTGAAAATAAGATGAATTGCAATTGTTTTGATGACTAAGAATGAAGTTTGCTAGTTTTCAAGAATGTTTATGGTCTATGCTTTAACATGTGAATTGCTTGTTACTAGTTCGTGAAAAGTTTTATGAGATGAACTACTGTTATGACATATAATCATGCTAGAAAAGGTGATTGAAATTATCATTGATCAAACTTGTGCACCTTCTAGCATTCAGACTTCATAAATTCTTTCTTTTATCATTTACCTACTCGAGGACGAGTAGGAATTAAGCTTGGGGATGCTGATACATCTCCAACGTATCTATAATTTATGAAGCATTCATGCTATATTATTATCTGTTTTGAATGATTATGGGCTTTATTATCCACTTTTATATTAATTTTGGGACTAACCTATTAACCAGAGGCCCAGCCCAGATTTGCTGTTTTATGCCTATTTCAGTGTTTCGAGGAAAAGGAATATCAGACAGAGTCAAAACGGAACGAAATCAACTATAGAAGTTAATTTTGGAAGGAAACCCACCTGATAGACTTGGAGTGCACGTCGGGGGAGTCCCGGGCTGCCCACGAGGGTGGGGGCGCGCCCTACCCCCCTGGGCATGCCCCCCTGCCTCGTGAGCACCCCGGAGGTCCATCACGTACCCCTTGCACCCATATATACCTACGTACCCAAAAACTTCTGGAACAGAACATAGATCGGGAGTTCCGCCGCCGCAAACCTCCAGAGCCACAAAAAACCAATCGGGGCCCTGTTCCGGCACCCTGCCAGAGGGGGGATCCTTCACCGGTGGCCATCTTCATCATCCCGGCAATCTCCATGATGAGGAGGGAGTAGTTCACCCTCGGGGCTGAGGGTATGTACCAATAGCTATGTGTTTGATCTCTCTCTCTCTCTCGTGTTCTCTCTCATGTTCCCTCTATGGTACGATCTTGATGTACCCCCGCTTGCTATTGTAGTTGGATCTTATGATGTTTCTCCCCTTCTACTCTCTTGTGATGAATTGAGTTTCCCCTTTGAAGTTATCTTATCGGATTGAGTCTTTTATGAGAACACTTGATGTATGTCTTGCCGTGCTTATCTGTGGTGACAATGGGATATCATATGCCTCTTGATGTATGTTTTGGTGACTAACTTGCGGGTTCCGCCCATGAACCTATGCATAGGGGTTGGCACACGTTCTTGACTCTCCAGTAGTAGCTTTGGGGCACTCTTTGAAGTACTTTGTGTTGGTTGAATAGATGAATCTGAGATTGTGTGATGCATATCGTATAATCATGCCCACGGATACTTGAGGTGACAATGGAGTATCTAGGTAACATTAGGGTTTTGGTTGATTTGTGTCTTAAGGTGTTATTCTAGTATGAACTCTATGATGGATTGAGTGGAAAGAATAGCTTTATGTTATTTTACTACGAACTCTTGAATAGATAGAACAAAAAGGATAACTTTGAGGTGGTTTCGTACCCTACCATAATCTCTACGTTTGTTCTCCGCTATTAGTGGCTTTGGAGTGACTCTTTGTTGCATGTTGAGGGCTTGTTATATGATCTATCTATGTTATTATTGTTGAGAGAACTTGCACTAGTGAAAGTATGAACCCTAGGCCTTGTCTCCTATCATTGCAATACCGTTTACTCTCACTTTTACCGCTCGCTACCTTGCTGTTTTTATTATTTCAGATTACAAATACCTTTATCTACCATCCATATTGCACTTGTATCACCATCTCTTCGCCGAACTAGTGCACCTATACAATTTACCATTGTATTGGGTGTGTTGGGGACACAAGAGACTCTTTGTTATTTGGTTGCAGGGTTGTTTGAGAGAGACCATCTTCATCCTACGCCTCCTACGGATTGATAAACCTTAGGTCATGCACTTGAGGGAAATTTGCTACTGTCCTACAAACCTGTGCACTTGCAGGCCCAACAACGTCTACAAGAAGAAGGTTTTGTAGTAGACATCACTCCCCAACACTTAACTCTCTCTCATAGGATTGGATTTGGTGGAAAGATGATTTGAGTGGAAAGCAACTTGGGGAAGGCTAGAGATCAAGATTTATGTGGTTGGAATGGAATATCTTGACCTCAACACATGAGTAGGTGGTTATCTCTCAGAAAATGAATGCTGGAAGTGTAGGCACGTTCTGATGGCTTTCTCCACAAATGAAGAAAGGGTGGAGGGGTATATATAGCCTCCACACAAATCTAACCGTTACACACAATTTACCAAACTCGGTGAGACCGAATCATGAAACTCGGTCAGACGATTGAGTTCATAATGTGACCGTTAGGTATTTCGATGGGACCAACATGTCAACTCGGTGGGACCGATTTCTTTAGGGTTAGGGCATAACATGATCTCGGTGAGACCGATTACACAAACTCGGTGGGACCGACTTTGGTAATAAGCTAACCAGAGAGTTGGTCAGGCAAACTCGGTGGGACCGATTCGCTCATCTCGGTGAGACCAAAATGTTATGAAGGGGAAACAGAGAGTTTGCATTGCAAACTCAGTGGGACCAATCGCTCATCTCAGTTAGACTGAAACATTACAAAGGGAAACAAAGAGTTTGCAATCCCATCGCGGTGAGACCGAGATGAAACACCCCGGATTCGATGCGCCAGGTGTCTCCCAGTTATTCGTCGTTGTTGCCATGTCATTTGCTTGCGTGTTGCATTTTGCCATGTCATCATCTGCATTTCATCTGCATGTTTTTCAAAACTTGCATCCGTTCGGGTCCTCCCGGTTCTCTCCGTTGTCCGTTCTGAGCCCAACCACGCTCGCACGCGCCTGTGGCACCTCCGAATATTATTTTTATAAGTGGCATAAAAATGTTCTCGGAATGGGGTGATAGTTGGCATGCGGTCTTATTATTGTGTAGACAGAGCGCCTGTCAAGTTTCGTCGCATTCGGAGCTCATTTGATAGCCCAACCATTAAATATATAGCGGTACCGTTGTCGGTACCTTCGTCGGATGTTTCGGTGTTCGAAACTGCCGCCGGGCCTCTCTTTCTCTTCTCTTCTCTCAGCCCAACCCCTCTTCTCAGCCCACCTGCAGCCCACCTAAACCCCCCCTCCGTTCCGGACCGTCAAATCACAATCGAAGGGTCGAGAAACACCCCAAAACTCCCCTCAAACCCTAACCTCCCCTATATATACACCCCTTCCTTCCAAAATGGGCAACCCTAGCCTTCACCTACCCCTAGACCCCTCTTCCTCGGGATCCCCGCAGCCGCCAGCCCGCAGGCCAGCTCCAGCCTCGGCCCAGCCCAGCTACAGCCGACCCAGGCCTGCAGCCCATGGTGAGCCACCCCCTCCTAAATCCCGCACCGTGCGGCTTTTAACTATCCTGCGCCCGTTCTGTTTTTTTTCATAAAAACTGCTAAGTCCCTTTAATTTCAGCATTTTGTGCGCCTGTTCATTGCATCATAACTCCATGCATACTGCTCCGTTTTGCGTGCATAACATATCAAAATGTTCGTCATGAGATGATCTACATTTCATTCCATTGCACCATGTTCATTTGAGCTCATCTTGATGCCTGAATCATCGTTGCAAGAGTGCTATATGATGTTAATCTGCTGAAACTGTTATAACTTGAGGTTTTGTCTTTTTCGTTGCATTTTGTGTGTGCATCCTATGAGGTTGATGTATACATGTGTTTTGAACTATGTCATGCCATCTTTACGGAGGTGCAATCCATATATTTTTGTGAGTCTTGTAGTGAGTGCATCGAGCTTGTTAAGTAGGGTACTTGCTATTGCTGTTTTGCTAGGCTGATCCTGTTATTTCGTGATGCTATGTAAACCTGCTGCTACAAGTCATTCTATGCATAATATGGAGATGTTCACTAAGAATGTTTTGTTATACATGTCATGATATATCCGTCCATGCCCCTGGTTGCATTTATAGCTTGCTGTAGCTTGTTGTAATCTTGCTCTAAAGTTGCTTAATAATGTTGTTGTCAGCCTGTTAACATTAAGTTCAGTTTTGCCATATGTGTTGCTAGTGATCCATGCACCCTATGAATTTGATCTTGCCATCCTTAGCTTCATAAACATGTCTTCTTACTGTTGGTTACCTTTTCATGCCATGAAATTCTCTGTGATGAGTGGTATAAGCTCACCAACATGCCTACTTATTGTTGTTCGGCCATGCTTGAATCTGTCACATAACTTGCCATGTTTACATGGGTGCCATCATATCTTATGATCCTTTTTGGCTCATGGTCAGTAAAGGACTTTTGTTCTATGTAATTAGTAGATTCATGCCATGCCTTTGTTTGCCATGATAAGTTCCTGTAGCATGTTGTTTGATAGCTCTGAACATTGCAACCTGATATTATTTCTGCTAAGTCTGAAACTGATATTATTTGCAATCTTGCCATGTGTTTTTGAGCATGTTCTAGTGATTTATGGAGATAGCTCAGTGTTCATGTTTTGTAATGCTTTACCTGTACATCATGTACATGCCTTTTGTTTTCTTGTTAAGGTGTTGTAGCATGTTGTTTTGATGCTTAAAATATGCCTAGTTGTTGTTTTGTGCAGATTGTTGTTATGTCTTGTAGTGTATGTGTTGCACCGTTGCTCCGTTTTGAGTGTGCTCTATATGAAACTTGCTTGATTTTGCATGAAGTTTCATATTATCATGTTGCATCCATGTTTTGAGGTGTTTGCTTGATGTTTGTATGCATTTTGCATCAATGCCATGCTTGACTTGTTTTGCTCATATCTTCTAGGCCGTAGCTCCGAATTAAATGAACTTTATATGTAACTTGACTAGAATCTCGTGTAGATCATCTTGGTGCATCTTAACTTGCTGTATAACAACTTGAACATAAGGTTTATTCAGATCTGGACCAACTTTGAAATTTGCATATGAGGACTTACCGGAATTGTTATATGTTGTTTCCGGCCTCATTTAAACTTGCCTTGATGTGTTGCTCTTGTATGCATCATCTCTTGCCATGAGTAGCTTCATGTAGCTTTGTCTTGCATCATACTTGTTTGTGCATCATGTCATGTCTATGTGTTGTGTGTTTACCTTGTTGTGTGCTTCTTCTCGATAGTTCCCGTTTCGTTGCGATCATGAGGATTCATTCGTCTACGCTTGGTTCGGCTTCATCCGTTCGTCTTCTTCATGGACTCGTTCTTCTTCCTTGCGGGATTTCAGGCAAGATGACCGCTACCCTGGATCTCACTACTATCATTGCTATGCTAGTTGATTCGTTCTATCGCTATGCTGCACTACCTATCACTTGTTTATCAAGCCTCCCAATTTGCCATGTCAGCCTCTAGCCTTTTTCACCCTTCCTAGCAAACCGTTGTTTGGCTATGTTACCGCTTTTGCTCGGCCCCTCTTATAGTTGTTAGTTGCAGGTGAAGTTGAAGATTGCTCCATGGTGGACAGGAATATGATTGGGATATCACAATATCTCTTATATTATTAATGCATCTATATACTTGGTAAAGGGTGGAAGACTCGGCCTTATGCCTGGTGTTTTGTTCCACTCTTGCCGCCCTAGTTTCCGTCATATCGGTGTTATGTTCCCGGATTTTGCGTTCCTTACACGGTTGGGTGATTTATGGGACCCCCTTGACAGTTCGCTTTGAATAAAACTCCTCCAGCAAGGCCCAACATTGGTTTTACCATTTGCCTCACCACAACCTATATTTCCCTTGGGAGTAATTAACCCAAGGGTCATCTTTATTTTAGCGCCCCCCGGGCCAGTGCTTGTCTAAGTGTTGGTCCGAACCGAGCTGCCTGCGGGGCCACCTCGGGGAAACTCGAAGTCTGGTTTTACTCGTAGCTAGTCTCATCCGGTGTTGCCCTGAGAACGAGATATGTCCAGCTCCTATCGGGATTTGTCGGTGCATCAGGCGGCTTTGCTGGTCTTGTTTTACCATTGTCGAAATGTCTTGTAAACCGGGATTCCGAGTCTGATCGGGTCTTCCTGGGAGAAGGTATATCCTTCGTTGATCGCGAGAGCTTATCATGGGCTAAGTTGGGACACCCCTGCAGGGTATAAACTTTCGAAAGCCGTGCCTGCGGTTATGTGGCAGATGGGAATTTGTTAATGTCCGGTTGTAGATAACTTGACACCAGATCCGAATTAAAACGCATCAACCGCGTGTGTAGCCGTGATGGTCTCTTCTCGGCGGAGTCCGGGAAGTGAACACGGTTTTGGGTTATGTTTGACGTAAGTAGGAGTTCAGGATCACTTCTTGATCATTGCTAGCTGCACGACCGTTCCGTTTGCTCTCTTCTCGCTCTTATTTGCATATGTTAGCCACAATATCTTGCTTAGTCGCTGCTGCAACCTCACCACTTTACCCCTTCCTTTCCCCTTAAGCTTTGCTAGTCTTGATACCCATGGTAATGGGATTGCTGAGTCCTCGTGGCTCACAGATTACTACAACAACAGTTGCAGGTACAGGTTTATGCGATGATCTTGACGCGAGAGCGATGCTTGCTTGTTTTGGAGTTCTTCTTCTACTTCGTCTTCGATCAGGGGATAGGTTCCAGGACGGCAGCTTAGCTAGCACGGTGGATGTCGTTTGAGTTTCTGTTTGTGTTTCATCCGTAGTTCGGATGTTGATCTTATGTATTGTGATGTTGTATTCGTATGGCATTGTATGCCTCTTGTATGTATCCCCATCTATTATGTAATGTTGATGTAATGATATCCACCTTGCAAAAGCGTTTCAATATGCGGTTCTATCCTTGGTGGGACCTTCGAGTCTCTTTAGGATAGTATCGCATATTGGACGTGACACGAGATCCCTACCGGTGAGATCGAAGTGACTAGGGTTTTTGGCAGTGGCTATGTCAAATGAACTCGGTGGCGCCGGATAGATCAAATCGGTGGGGCCGAGTTAGTTTGGGACATATGTGGATATGAGAAAGTGGTTGAGGGTTTTGGAGCATATCACTAAGCATTTTGAGCAAGAAAGCCATTAAGAAACACCTCATCCCCTTTTAATAGTATTGGCTTTTCATATGGACTTAATGTGGTCTTGGATCACTAAAAGTAAAATGTAGAGTCTTGAGCTTTAGAGCTTGAGCCAATCCTTTGTCCTTAGCATTTTGAGGGGTCCACATTTCTAATCCATGCCATGCCAAACATTTAACTTTCCTGAAATATTCATCTTGAAATAACATTACTTCAATGAGCTATATGTTGTTAATAATTACCAAAACCACCCAGGGATAGTTGCACTTTCAACATGCAACTGGGACCCTCGACACACACACAGACACACCTAGTTGTGAGTCGATGGTCGGGTTGTAACTGGGGGCCACGACAAACACAAACCCTTAGTTGTGAGTCGATGGTTGGCATGCAACTGGGACCCTCCACACCCCCCACACCTAGTTGCGAGTCGATGGTTGACATGCAACTAGGTACCCTCAACACACACACACACACCTAGTTGCGAGTCGATGCTC
>NC_057804.1:543388510-543399156 GCF_018294505.1 Triticum aestivum | reverse complement strand
ACACACACACACACCTAGTTGTGAGTTGATGGTCGGGCTGCAACTGGGGGCCACGACAAAACACACACACTTTCCTAGTTGCGAGTTGATGACCCACAAGTGTTGGGATCTATTGTAGTCCTTTTGATAAGTAAGAGTGTCAAACCCAATGAGGAGCAGAAGGAAATAACAAGCGGTTTTCAGTAAGTTTTTCTTTGCAGGCACTGAAATTGTAGGTAACAGATAGTTTTGTGATAAGATAAATTGTAACGAGTAACAAGCAATGAAAGTAAATAAAGTGCAGCAAGGTGGCCCAATCCTTTTTGTAGAAAAGGACAAGCCTGGACAATTTCTTATAATGAGTAAAAGAGCTCCCGAGGACACATGCGAATTATCGTCAAGCTAGTTTTCATCACGCTCATATGATTCATGTTCGGTACTTTGATAATTTGATATGTGGGTGGACCGGTGCTTGGGTCCTACCCTTACTTGGACAAGCAACCCACTTATGATTAACCCCTATTGCAAGCATCTGCAACTACAAAAGAAGTATTAAGGTAAACCTAACCACAACATTAGGCATATGGATCCAAATCAGCCCCTAAAGAAGCAACGCATAAACTAGGTTTTAAGCTTCTGTCACTCTAGCAACCCATCATCTACTTATTAATTCCCAATGCCTTCCTCTAGGCCCAAATAATGGTGAAGTGTCATGTAGTCGACGTTCACATAACACCACTAGAGGAAAGCCAACATACATCTCATCAAAATATCGAACGAATACCAAATTCACATGACTACTAATATCAAGACTTCACCCATGTCCTCAGGAACAAACGTAACTACTCACAAAGCATATTCATGTTCCTAATCAGAGGAGTAATAATATGCATTAAGGATCTGAACATATGATCTTACACCAAGTAAACCAATTAGCATCAACTACAAGGAGTAATCAACACTACTAGCAACCCACAGGCACCAATTTGTGGTTTTGATACAAGATTGGATACAAGAGATGAACTAGGGTTTTGAGAGGAGATGGTGCTGGTGAAGATGTTGATGGAGATTGACCCCCTCTCGATGATAGGATCGTCGGTGATGACGATGGTGATGATTTCCCCCTCCCGGAGGGAAGTTTCCCCGGCAGAACAACTTTGTCGGAGCCCTAGATTGGTTCCGCCAAGGTTCTGCCTCGTGGTGGCGGAGTTTCGTCCTGTAAGCTTCCTCTTGATTTTTTTCCAGGACGAAAGACCTCATATAGCAGAAGATGGGCACCGGAGGGCCACCAGGGGGCCCAGGATACAGGGGCGCGCCAAGTAGGGTTGGGCGCGCCCTCCACCCTCCCGGCTAGGGTGTGGGCCCCCTCAGGTACTTTCTTTGCTCATAAATTCTTATTAAATCCAAAAATGACTTTCGTGGAGTTGCGGGACTTTTGGAGCTGTGCAGAATAGGTTTCCAATATTTGCTCCTTTTCCAGCCAGAATCCCAGCTACCGGCATTCCCCCTCTTCATGGTAAACCTTGTAAAATAAGAGAGAATAGCCATAAGTATTGTGACATAACGTGTAATAACATCCCATAATGCAATAAATATTGATACAAAATCATGATGCAAAATGGACGTATCAACTCCCCCAAGCTTAGACCTCACTTGTCCTCAAGCAAAAGCCGAAATCGAAAAATATGTCCAAATGTTTAGAGATAGAGGTGTCGATAAAAATAAAATACGTACATGAGGGCATCATGATCATTCTTATAACAGCAACATATGTAGATTTTGTCATATGATTTCCTATGATCAAGTAACAATCTATTCACAATGTCAAGTATGGAACATAAACTTCATTGGGAACTAACAAACTATAATCTCAGTCATTGAAGCAATTGCAATTTATCATAACGTCAGAAAGAGTCAAGAATAGAGCTTTTCAGCAAGTCCACATACTCAACTATCATATATTCTTCTACAATTGCTAACACTCACGCAATACTTATGGTTATGAAGTTTTAATTGGACATTGAGAAAGATAGGGGCTTATTATGTTGCCTCCCAACGTATTCACCTTTAGGTGATGTCAACAATAATAGTTCATGCCAACGAACATCCAATTGGATATATATATCAGGATCTTTCTAACACGAGGTGCTTGCCAAAGGATAAAATGAAAAAAGGGAAAGGTGAAGATCACCTTGACTCTTGCATAAAGTAAAAGACATAAAGTAGCAGATAGGCCCTTCGCAGAGGGAAGCAGAGGTTGTCATGTGCTTTTAGGGTTGTATACACAAAATCTTAGTGCGAAAGAACGTCACTTTATATTGCCACTTGAATATGGACCTTTATTATGCAGTCTGTCGCTTTTATTGCTTCCATAAAAAGCTCGTATAAAGTTTATTTTCTCCGTACTAATAAGTCATGCATATTTAAAGAGCAATTTTTATTGCTTGCACCGATGACAACTTACTTGAAGGATCTTACTCAATCCATAGGTAGATATGGTGGACTCTCATGGCAAAACTGGGTTTAAGGATATTTGGAAGCACAAGTAGTATCTCTACTTGGTGCTAGGAATTTGTCTAGCATGAGGGGGAAAGGCAAGCTCAACATGTTTGAATGATCCATGACAATATACTTTAACTGAGATGCGAGAAAACATAAACCATTACATTGTATTCCTTGTCAAACATCAACTCTTTAGCATGTCATACTTAATGAGTGCTCACAATCATAAAAGATGTCCAAGATAGTGTATTTATATGTGAAAATCTCTCTTTCCTTATTACTTCCTATTAATTACAACGATGACCAAAACTATGCTTGTCAACTCTCAACAAGTTTTAAGCCTCATACTTTCTATGTGTGAAGTCATCACTATCCACAAGATCAATATGAACTCTTTTATTCCTTTTATATTCTTTCTATTCTTCTCAAGATCATAACAAGATAGCAAAGCCCTTTGACTCAACACTAATCTTTATTATAGATAACTCACAGACTCGATTACATAAAGATCACAAAGCAAAATTCAAAACTAATTCATATCAAAACTTCAATCTACTTGATCAAGATATTACCAAAGGATCGAACTAAGTAAAACGGTAAAGATAGGAGTGTGATGGTGATACGATACCGGGGCACCTCCCCCAAGCTTGGCAGTTGCCAAGGGGAGTGCCCATACCCATGTGATTATGTCCTCGGAGGTGGTGAACTAGGAGTTGTTGATGATGTAGGCTTGTCGTCCATCATCCAAGGCATAGGCTCACCATCATAGAAGGATGATCGAGTCTCCGGTATCCTCAAATCTGCAGCCAAACTCATCCTCTTGAATCTATATTCATACTCACAGTTTTGGTTTTGCAGGTCATAGATCTGGGCTTGGAGGTGCTCGATTTTCTCTTGAAGCTTGAAGATGGTTTCCCCAATGACCTTGTCATCTAGCTTGTGGTTGTTGGTGAACTCCGTGATCATCATCTGGTTGGCGTTGAGTCCACGCTCCACCATCCCTTGGCACCTGAAAACTTGTTGCTCCATGGCTTCGAGCTTTATCTCCATGCTTCCGGTACGCCTTGGTCCCTCCACATCGCGGATGTGCAGCACCCCCTCATGCATCTCAATGGTTTGAGGGTGTTGCAGCACCTCCGTGAGATAGGGGTTGATAACCCTCTCGAAAAATTTGTCCTTGGGAGCGCTTGGAGACATCATGGTGCTCTAGATCTGTCAGAAAACTAGCTCGAAACGAAAACAGAGGATATTTGCATGATACGGTGGTAAAAACCTTCGGGAGATTATATAATGAATTTTTACCGACCAAAATACGTAATGTGCAAGAAAACGGAGTTCGGGAGGCACACGAGGTGGCCACAAGACAGGGGGCGCGCCCAGGAAGGGTGGGCGCACCCTCCACCCTCGTGGAGGCCTTGTATCCCTCTCGAACTACTTCTTTCTTCCCAAAATTCTTAAATATTCCAAAACGGATAAAAATTGCCATTAGAATTGTTTTGGAGTCGGTTTACTTACCGTACCACATACCTATTCCTTTTCGGAGTCTGAAACGTTCTAGAAAGTCTCCCTTATGTATTCCTTCGGGGTTACGATTTCAATAACATTAGTTTCAGTATTGATAGGATTACCTGAGATATAATGTTTAATTCTTTGACCGTTCACCACCCTCGGACTTGTGCCTTCGAAGTTGTTGATTTTTATGGCGCCAAAACGATAGACCTCCTCGATAACGTAAGTACCTTCCCATTTAGAGAGAAGTTTTCCTGCAAAAAATCTTAAACGAGAGTTGAATAATAACACATAATCACCTACATTAAACTCACGCTTTTGTATCCTTTTGTCATGCCAGCGTTTGAATTTTTCTTTGAATAGCTTGGCATTCTCATAGGCTTGGGTTCTCCATTCATCAAGTGAGCTAATATCAAATAACCTCTTCTCACCAGCAAGTTTGAAGTCATAGTTGAGCTCTTTAATAGCCCAATATGCTTTATGTTCAAGTTCAAGAGGTAAGTGACATGCTTTTCCATAAACCATCTTATACGGAGACATACCCATAGGATTTTTATATGCAGTTCTATAGGCCCATAATGCATCGTCAAGTTTTTTGGACCAGTTCTTTCTAGATCTATTGATAGTCTTTTGCAAAATTAATTTGAGCTCTCTATTGCTCAACTCTACTTAACCACTAGACTGCGGGTGATAAGGAGATGCAATTCTATGAGTAACATCATACTTAGAAAGCATCTTACGGAAAGCACCATGAATAAAATGTGAACCACCATCAGTCATCAGATATCTAGGGACTCCAAACCTCGGAAAAATAACTTCTTTAAGCATCTTAATAGAGGTGTTATGATCAACACTACTAGTTGGAATAGCTTCTACCCACTTAGTAACATAATCAATAACAACTAAAATATGTGTGTAACCATTAGAGGCAGGAAAAGGTCCCATATAATCAAAGCCCCAAACATCAAACGGTTCAATGACAAGAGAATAATTCATAGGCATTTCTTGACGTCCACTAATATTACCAATTCTTTGACATTCATCACAAGACAAGACAAACTTACGAGAATCTTTGAAGAGAGCAGGCCAATAAAAACCGGATTGCAGTACCTTATGTGCAGTTCTATCTCCGACGTGGTGTCCTCCATATGATTCAGAGTGACACTTGCGTAGGATCTGTTCCTGTTCATGCTCAGGTACACAATGTCTAATAACACCATCTACTCCTTCTTTATAAAGGTGTGGGTCATCCCAGAAGTAATGTCTTAAATCATAAAAGAACTTTTTCTTTTGCTGGTATGTGAAACTAGGTGGTATAAATTTATCAACAATGTAATTAGCATAATCAGCATACCAAGGAGCAGTACGAGAAGCATTAATGACCGCTAATTGTTCATCACGAAAGCTATCATCAATAGGTAGTGGGTTATCAAAAACATTCTCTAGCCCAGACAAGTTGTCTCCAACGGGGTTCTCAACTCCCTTTCTATCGATAATATGCAAATCAAATTCTTGGAGCAAGAGAACCCATCTAATAAGTCTAGGTTTAGCATCTTTCTTTTCCATAAGATATTGAATAGCACCATGATCGGTGTGAATAGTAGCTTTAGAATCAACAATGTAAGGTCTGAACTTATCACAAGAAAACTCAACTGCTAAGAATTCTTTTTCAGTAGTGGCATAATTTCTCTGGGCAGTATCAAGAGTCTTACTAGCATACTAGATAACATTCAATTTCTTATCAACTCTTTGCCCTAGAACATCACCTACAACATAATCACTAGCATCACACATAATTTCAAAAGGTAAATTCCAATCAAGTGGCTGAACAATAGGTGCAGTAATCAAAGCTTTCTTAAGTATTTCAAATGCTTCTACATAATCATCATCAAAGACAAAAGGAATATCTTTTTGCAATAAATTAGTTAGAGGCCTAGAGATTTTAGAAAAGTCCTTAATGAACCTCCTATAAAAACCGGCATGACCAAGGAAACTTCTTATACCTTTTATGTCCTTCGGACATGGCATCTTTTCAATAGCATCAACTTTAGCTTTATCAACTTCAATACCTCTCTCGGAAATCTTATGCCCCAAGACAATGCCTTCATTAACCGTAAAGTGGCACTTTTACCAATTCAACACGAGACTAGTGTCTTCACATCTCTGCAAAACTCGATCAAGGTTGCTCAAGCAATCATCAAAAGAGGATCCATAAACAGAGAAATCATCCATGAATACCTCACAAATATTTTCACAAAAGTTAGAGAATATAGCCATCATGCATCTTTGAAAGGTAGCAGGTGCATTACATAAACCAAAAGGCATACGTCTATAAGCAAAAGTACCAAAATGGCAAGTGAAAGTAGTTTTTGATTGATCCTTCGCTGACACAAGTATTTGAGAGAACCTAGAATAACCATATAGAAAGTAGAAATGTGTGTGTTTGGATAGTCTTTCTAGCATTTGATCAATAAAAGGTAAAGGGTAATGATATTTCTTAGTAGCTTTATTTAATTTACGGAAATCAATTACCATCCTATAACCTGTAATAATTCTTTGCGGGATTACTTCATCTTTATCATTAGGAACGACAGTAATACCTCCCTTTTTAGGAACACAATGGGCAGGCTTACCCAATCACTATCAGCAATGGGATAAATTATACCTGCCTCAAGGAGCTTTAGTATGTCCTTTCTTACCACTTCTTTCATCTTAGGATTCAATCGTCGTTGAGGATCTCTAACTGGTTTGACATCATCCTCCAAATTAATTTTGTGTTGGCATAACGTGGGACTAATGCCCTTGAGATCATCTAGAGTATATCCAATAGTAGCACGGTGCTTCTTCAGAGTTTTCAATAGTCTTTCTTCTTCTTGCTCTGAAAGGTTAGCACTAATAATAACAGGATATATTTTCTTTTCATCAAGATAAGCATACTTAAGATTATCAGGTAATGGTTTGAGTTCAAACACGGGATCACCCTTAGGTGGAGGGGGATCCCCTAGAATTTCAACAGGGGTAGGTTGTATTTCAGAATAGGTTCCTGTTGAAAGAACACTTCATCTATTTCCTTCTTTTCTTCATAAACATATCATTTTCATGATCTAGCAAATATTGTTCTAACGGATCAGTAGGAGGCACGGCAATAGAAGCAAGACCAATTATTTCATCTTTACTAGGTAGTTCTTTATCACGGGGTTGTCTACAAAATTTAGAAAAATTAAACTCATGAGTCATATCATCTAAGACAATCGTAACAACATCCTTTTTGCAATCAATCTTAGCATTAACAATGTTCAAGAAGGGTCTACCAAATATAATGGGACAAAAGTCATCTTGTGGGGAACCAAGAACAAGAAAATCAGCAGGGTATTTGACCTTCCCACACAAGACTTCAACATCTCTAACAATCCCAACTGGTGAAATAGTATCTCTATTGGCAAGCTTAATAGTAACATAAATACCTTCTATTTCAGTGGGTGCAATATCATGCATAATTTCTTGGTATAAGGAAATAGGTATTGCACTAGCACTAGCACCCATATCACACAAGCCATGATAACAATGATCTCCTATTTTAATAGAAATAACAGGCATGCCTACTACAGGTCTATGTATTTTAGCATCTGGTTTAACAATATTAGTAGTTTCACCACAGAAGTAAATAACATGCCCATCTATATTATCATCCAAGAGATCTTTAACCATAGCAATACTAGGTTCAACCTTAATTTGCTCAGGAGGTGTATAAGTTCTAGTATTACTCTTACGAACAACAGTCGAAGTTTTAGCACGATCCTTTATCCTAACAGGAAAAGGAGGTTTCTCAACATAAGTAGTAGGAACAATAGGATCAGTATAAGTGACAGTCTTTTCTTCAACTGTAATAGGTGCAACTACTTTTACTTCAATGGGAGGATTATATCTAAACCACTTCTCCTTAGGGAGATGAACGTGAGTAGCAAAAGATTCACAGAAAGAAGCTACTATCTCAGAGTCAAGTCCATATTTAGCGCTAAATCCACGAAAAGCATCGGTATCCATAAAAGATTTAACACAATCAAACTTAGGTGTCATACCTGAGTCCTTACCATCGTCGGAACCCCAATATTCAGAGTTGCGTTTAATTCTTTCCAATAAGTCCCATTTGAATTCAATAGTCTTCAGCATATAAGAACCAACACAGGAAGTATCGAGCATGTTGCGATCATTGGAAGAAAGCCGAGCATAAATTTTTTGAATAATCATTTCTCTTGAGAGCTCATGATTGGGGCATGAATATAACATTGACTTAAGCCTCCCCCAAGCTTGAGCGATTCTTCCTCCTTCATGAGGCCAGAAATTATATATGTAATTATGATCACGATGAACAAGATGCATAGGATAGAACTTATGATGAAATTCCAACTTCAATCATTTATAATTCCAAGATCCCGTATCATCACATAGCCTATACCATGTCAATGCATCTCCCTTCAGAGATAAAGGGAAGACCTTCCTATTAACAACATCATCGGGAATACCTCCAAGCTTAAATAATCCACAAACTTCATGCACAAAGATAAGGTGTAAATTGGGATGCAATGTTCCATCTCCTGCAAAGGGATTAGCTAGCAGTTTCTCTATCATACCTGAAGGAATTTCAAAGTAAACATTTTCATTAGGTTCAGTAGGTTGAGGAGCAACTCTTTGCTCTATAGTCCGGGTGAAGATACCCCGAACAAGCCCCTCAAAGGATTAGTTCCCATAGTAACAAGTGACAGAAAATTTCAGCACACTATATAAATGTTTCCTTACCAAGTTCCACTCACCAAAGGCGCTTCACTCCCCAGCAACAGCGCCCGAAATGAGTCTTGATGACCCACAAGTGTAGGGGATCTATCATAGTCCTTTTGATAAGTAAGAGTGTCGAACCCAACGAGGAGCAGAAGGAAATGACAAACGGTTTTCAGTAAGGTTTTCTCTGCAAGCACTGAAATTGTAGGTAACAGATAGTTTTGTGATAAGATAAATTGTAACGAGTAACAAGAAATGAAAGTAAATAAAGTGCAGCAAGGTGGCCCAATCCTTTTTGTAGCAAAGTACAAGCCTGGACAATTTCTTATAATGAGAAAAGAGCTCCCGAGGACACATGGGAATTATTGTCAAGCTAGTTTTCATCACGCTCATATGATTCGTGTTCGGTACTTTGATAATTTGATATGTGGGTGGACCGGTGCTTGGGTACTACCCTTACTTGGAAAAGCAACCCACTTATGATTAACCCCTATTGCAAGCATACGCAACTACAAAAGAAGTATTAAGGTAAACCTAACCACAACATTAGGCATATGGATCCAAATCAGCCCCTAACGAAGCAACGCATAAACTAGGGTTTAAGATTCTGTCACTCTAGCAACCCATCATCTACTTATTACTTCTCAATGCCTTCCTCTAGGACCAAATAACGGTGAAGTGTCATGTAGTCGACGTTCACATAACATCACTAGAGGAAAGACAACATACATCTCATCAAAATATTGAACGAATACCAAATTCACATGACTACTAATAGCAAGACTTCACCCATGCCCTCAGGAACAAACGTAACTACTCACAAAGCATATTCATGTTCATAATCAGAGGAGTAATAATATGCATTAAGGATCTGAACATATGATCTTCCACCAAGTAAACCAATTAGCATCAACTACAAGGAGTAATCAACACTACTAGCAACCCACACGTACCTATTTGTGGTTTTGGTACAAGATTGGATATAAGAGATGAACTAGGGTTTTGAGAAGAGATGGTGCTGGTGAAGATATTGATGGAGATTGACCCCCTCCCGATGAGAGGATCGTTGGTGATGACGACGGTGATGATTTCCCCATCCCAGAGGGAAGTTTCCCCGGCAGAACTGCTCTGCCGGAGCCCTAGATTGGTTCCGCCTCGTGGCGGCGGAGTTTCGTCCCGTAAGCTTCCTCTTGATTTTTTCCAGGACAAAAGACCTCATATAGCAGAAGATGAGCACCGGAGGGCCACCAGGGGGCCCAGGAGACAGGGGGGCGCGCCCAGTAGGGGTGGGCGCGCCCTCACCCTCCTAGCCAGGGTGTGGGCCCCCTCAGGTACTTTCTTTGCTCATAAATTCTTATTAAATCCAAAAATGACTTTCATGGAGTTGCGGAACTTTTGGAGCTGTGCAGAATAGGTTTCCAATATTTGCTCCTTTTCCAGCCAGAATCCCAACTGCCGGCATTCCCCCTCTTCATGGTAAACCTTGTAAAATAAGAGAGAATAACCATAAGTATTGTGACATAACGTTTAATAACAGCCCATAATGCAATAAATATTGATATAAAAGCATGATGCAAAATGGACGTATCACGAGTCGATGGTATACATGGAAATGGGGACCCTCGACAAACACACACACACCCCTAGTTGTGAATTGATAGTCGGCATGCAACTTGGGACCCTCAACAAACACACACACACCCCTAGTCGCGAGTCGATGGCCGGGTTGCAACTGGGGGCCACGACAAACACACCCTTAGTTGTGAGTCGATGGTCGACATGCAACTGGGACCCTCCACCCCCTACCCCCCACACACATACCTAGTTGTGAGTCGATGATTGACATGCAACTAGTGACCCTCGAGAAACACACACACACA
>NC_057804.1:543379735-543388239 GCF_018294505.1 Triticum aestivum | reverse complement strand
CGGGTTGCAACTAGGGGCCACGAGAAAACACACACACACTTCCCTAGTTGCGAGTCGATGGTCGGGTTGCAACTGGGGGCCACTACAAAATACACGCACTTCCCTAGTTGCGACTCGATGGTCGACATGCAACTGGGACCCTCCACACACACACGCGCGCACACACACACGCACACACACACACGCACACACATGCGCGCGCGCACACACACACACACACACACTTAGTTGCAAGTCGATGGTCCACATGCAACTGGGGACCCTCGAGGGTGGACATGCATCTAGGAAGAAAAAAGGGTGCCCCCGGTTGCGTGTCAAGGGTGACTTGCAACTAGGGCAAAATGGGGTTCGGGCTTAGTTTCCTATTGAGGGTTGACTTTCCTGTAGGGCAAAAAAGTGGGCCCCGGTTAATGTCGACGGTGGAGTTACAACTGGGACAAAAAAGGGCTAGGTCCCAGTTGCGAGTCGAGAGTGCACTTGCAACTGAGACAAAAAAGGTCAGACTCAGTTGCGAGATGATGGTAGGCATGCAACTAAGGCAATAAAAGGGTTGTGGACAAATCAAGCTGAGTTGCAAGTCAATGATGAACTTGCAACTTGGACGAAAAAACTTTGAGGCGAGTTGCAAGTTGAGTGTGGACATGGAATTGAGGCAAAAAAAAGAGTCAAGCTTGGTAGCAAGTCAAGGTGGACTTGCAACTAAGGCAATTAAAAGGGTTGGTCCAGACCGAGACTAGTTGCGAGTCAATGGTCAGCTTGCAACTGAGACAAACAGAAACTCGTGCCCTATTTCCAGTCCAAGATGGACTCGCAACTGATTGCATATAGAGGATAAACATGCAATTAGGGGAAAGGTGAACCTGGTTGCGTCTTGACCGTGGATTTGCAACGGGGGCAAAGAATGACACCCCCCCCACCACCACCAAAAAAGAAGGTTGCATGTCAAGGGGGAACTTAAAACTAGTTGTGTGTCAACTGGGACACAAAAGGCGGCCCAGTAGCATGTCCAGGATGGAACTACAACTAGGACAAAAATAGTGACCGGATGAAAAATCACAAGATCATAAAAACCTCTAGATGAAAAATAGGGCAAAAGGGCCAAAGATGGATCCGAGGTCACTTTGCATCATCATTGGCTGCCATCTTCTTCATCGCGACACAAGGACAAAGATCGACCCCCGCCCCCTCCCCAAGTTGACTCTCTCCTTCCTGCTCGTTTTGGCTATACTTCAAGACAAAGGGGAATGGGAGGGAGACAGTGGTGAATGGAATCGAGGAGGCAGTGACCAGTTCATATATGCAACTTGTACAACACATGCCAAAAAGAAACGAGCCCCGAGATCGTGCCACAAAGATGACTCAGCAAAAGATGCACGCGCGAACGGGTCGACAAGTGAACACCAGATGTACACCGAGACATGGGAGTATGGAATGTGTGTGACAAAATAACCCACAATCAAGATTTGCACAACATTTTCAGCAGACAAGTTGAACTCCTAGAAACTTAGATAAGACACTGCTAAATTTGTTTGAAAATGTTCATGAATTTAAAACAAATAAAGAAAGAAGGAAAACACTAAATAAAAAATGAGACAAGGAAAAGAAAAGGGAAAAGGAGAAAATTTAAATAAAAATAAAACTAAAAATATCAATTTTTTTAAAAAAACATCATAAATCTAAACATTTGAATTTGGAAAACTTTCATATAATTTAAAGCAAACAAATAAAAAAGGAAAATCATAAAAATGAAATAAAAATAACATAACCCGACTCACACATTTCTACCGCGCGCCACACAATGGAAAAGAATGCAAATAAGGACCACTCGTTGTTTGCATTGCACGAGACAAAAATATGTTTTCTGAACCACAAATATATTTTTTCAAATTGTATTTGCGTGAATAAAGAAGAAAAATTTAGAAAAACAATGCACTGCTAAGTTGATGAAGTTTGTAACTCCTCCCTTACATATATGCATAAACTGTATGCCGCTATCGTTGCAGCAGTGTGAAAAATAAAATCGACATACCATTCCCGGAGCAAAAAAAAAAAGAATTATTCAGTTTGCCCCACTAAAAAAGCATAGTTTCTTTGGGTTAATCCCATCCTGTCGAAACACAAAACTGTAGTGAGTAAAAGAAAATACAAACAACAATTTGGAGGCCCGCAACACTGGGACAAACAAAAAGCTGAAAAAAATAGACAAAGGCACAAGGGGCGGCAGTGGTAAAGCAACCCAACGCAGCCCGCCAGTTTAAAATACACACGCAGCGCGCGAGGCAACAGAAACACAACACAACGCTGGAGCAAGACGTATCTAGGTGAGCACAGTAGCACGAATCTTGCAGCAATTAAATCATGTGGTGAAAAACATAGATGTGAGATAACTAAATCTCATCTAGATGTGACTTAGCAAATCCGATAACCTTATATGTTGGTGTTCCTCTTTCTCCGTTGGTATTTGGTAATATGGGGCTAAATTCTTTGCACTTGTTATACAAGTCAAATGCTTCTTTGAAATGCATCAACAATTTCGTTATTTCGTTAAATTAATGAGCTTTGGACCCATAAAATTTGACGGTCAGCTTATAAGTTAATACATTTTTTATCCATCTTAGTAGATTTTTTTAAAGGATACTCGTCTTCTTATTCGTGTCTACCTTGTGTACGGCAAAAAAAGATCTTGTGGAAAGTAGATTCCAACAAGAAACGAATTTTCGTACAACGTCCCACCAGCAACAATGGCGATAGACAGATAAACACAACGCTAATGTGCTCATCGAGCTAGGTAGGGGTCCCTCTCCCCCCAAAACGACCGATCAATCCTGTAACAATCCGTCCCACCGGCAACAATGGCGAGCTAGCTAGGTAGGGGTCTCTCTCTTTCTCTCTCATAACAGGGAAATGCTCTCTTTGACTGGCACACACAGATGTATATGCTCGAGAAACTACGGTCCAAAGTTCAAGGACCGATCCAGCGTGCCCGGTCCAAGCTAAGAGAAGAAAGGTGACCATGCACAGGCCTTAAAATGAGGCCCTTACAGAGTTCAGATCATGGTCATGACTCAGGAGGGACCAAGAAGACTAGCAACAGAGTACGCCAAGAGTGTAAACCTGATCATGCACAGCAAACAAGCTAAGACAGAAGCTTAACAGAAATTTTGCAGCAGCAAAATCTTTTGCTGTGCTGTGTCGTGCAAGCCTAATCGTGTACAGTATGTTTCAGTCCCTTGATTTTCTTGGGAATTCATGCATGTTCAATGCGTTCCTGTTTCCACGGTTGGTTCCCCTGATGCTCTGCGACCTACCGGTCCGACTAAAGCCAGCAACGATTTCCTGTTAGTTAGTTGACCTGGCCGGGGATTGGGCGACAGACTGTGGGGCACATGGCTCTTGAGTCTTTGAATCGCTTGGTTGGTCTTCAAAACTAACTCAAATGGAGAGTGATACGTCCTGCAACGTGCGAACTTTCTATGATCAGGGAATATAGTTGTGCCTTTCACAGTTCAATTGAATTGATCCATTAATCAGCAGTCAGAACGTCCCAACCAATTTTTATGAGATTTATTACAGCACAATGAAAGGGTTATTAATCAGAATTCCCAACCATTTTTTTAATGAGCTTTATTACAGCAAAAAGGAAAGAATCATTAATCAGAACTCCCAACCGGAAGCAAATGGTGATTGGTAAACACAACGCAAACGTGCTCGTCCAGCTTGGTAAGGGTCTCTCTCTTGATAAGGATGAAGGAAATTGTCTCACTAATCGGCATTAGAGCATCTACAACTGGGCCTTTCTTATTCATCTCAAACGTTCGGGTAGGCCATCCGGTCACTGATCAATAAAACAAATCGACCCAATCGGACCTCTCAAATCATGGACAAACGCCCGGACTGACCCGCACACCTCATATCAATCCCAAATATAGGGCGGATATGGGGCCTTGGCGCGTCCGCCTCACAGGCCCGACCCGCCATCGACCCCACAAAAAAAAACCAACCCGTGCGCCTCGCTCCAAAACCTTGCTCCCTCTCTCTCGCTCCATCCACTCCTCTCCCTCATCGATTCCGATCCCATCCACTACGATGAGCAGCGACTCCGGCTCCGAGCTCGACTATAAGGAGGAGATGGCCCTCCGCATTGCGCTGGTGGTCCAAGGTGGAGACCGGCGACAACTCCATATCTGGAGACTCGCCGCAGCTCCCGCACCGGCACCTCGTGGACCCTCCCGGCCTGCACGCAGCGACACCAGGACAACACAGTCTGTGCCATCTCCGTCCCCCGCCAGCTGCTCCTCCACGCGGCCAACATTAGGTGCTTGTGCCCGTGCCGCCGGCCCGCACGCGCACTCTGGAGTCGGAGGCGCGCGCCGCGAGAGGCAGCGTGCACGAGAGAGGGATGCGGCGGAGCAGTTCGCACGCCGACGTCATGGGACGGAGGCGGACCCTGACGAGGACATGTGTCTCCTTGCATGGGTCTACCGCCGCTTCCTCACGACGGCGGAGACAGGCACTCGCCGCCTCCAACGGAAGAACGCCAAGGTGCTCCGACTTGCAATCGAGCAGTCGAAGCGCAAGGCGAAGGAGGCAGCGGCAGAGAAGGCTCGGTTCGCCTGGTTGAAGCGGGAGCAGGACAGGGCGGTCCGTCGGATGAAGGGGCTCATCGTCCTTTCCAAATCTGACTCCGACGACGACGATAGCTTCATCTCCTCGTCGGACGACCAAGACCCTCCACCAGCCGCGGACACCTACAACTGCGACGGCGACCGGAAGGGCAAATGCCCGACGAGGAAGTGGTGATCCCCCCTCCTCAATGTTTATATCATTTTTAGTTGTAGAAGTTTAAGAACTTGTCCGATGATGAACTATGATCTTTTGG
This sequence comes from Triticum aestivum, assembly GCF_018294505.1. Classification (NCBI taxonomy): domain Eukaryota; kingdom Viridiplantae; phylum Streptophyta; class Magnoliopsida; order Poales; family Poaceae; genus Triticum; species Triticum aestivum. The sequence goes on along the minus strand of NC_057804.1, from coordinate 543,383,360 downwards.
ATGTGGTGAAGTTTATTAATGTCTGTTTGCAACCGATCTTGTATTTCTTTGCAGCCGATTTTTGTTGTCCGTCGTTTGATCATGTAGGGTAGTTGAATGTTGCATGTGTAATATGGATATAAGGGCCGGATATGAGATACGCAAAAGCAGAGTGGCAAATATGAGGTGTGCCCGGTCAGTGCCCGCGGACGCCAATGATGCCATAGGCCTAGGGTAGGGTCATAGGCCTGACCTATACACCCCACCCAAGGTCACCACCCTAGAAGCAAAGACACTCAAAGAGCAACATAGGGTATCAATTGAGGTAGTCGAGTGCAATCCACTCGACTAATCATCTCACTCGGATACCCCTCACTCCTACAGTCACTCGACCATGCAGAAGACCACTCGACCCACAGGAGACCAGGAGTCACTAAGGATGGCAACGGTCAGGGGTTCACTCCGTAGTCTTTAAGGTCATCAAATACACTTTATATCTGGCGTTACCAGTAATGCCCTGTCTTAATGTACATTGAACTCCTGTAACGGAGGTGGGCTGGGGTCATGGCGCACTCTATATAAGCCACCTCCTCCTCTGGGAAAAGGGTTCGCACCCCCTGTAACACACACACACCATATTCCAGTCGACCGCCTCAGGGCACCGAGACATAGGGTTGTTACCTCCTCCGAGAGGGGCCTGAACTCGTAAAACTCGTGTGTACATCCTCGTCGTAGCTAGGGCATTGCCTCCTCATACGTACCCCCTATACTTACTGTCAGACAGAGTACCACGACAGTTGGCGCCCACCATGGGGCAAAGCGTCTTAGCAACTTCCAACGAGGTTGCATTTTCTTCAATCTTCATCAACATGGTTTCCGGCAGCAGTTTGGTCGTGGGCCGCGAGTTCTGACTCGGCGCACTCACTTTCGTCGCCGACGACTCTGCCTGGCTCTAGGAGGCCCCCCTAGATGTCAAGGCTCTGTCGATCCGTGGTTCGTCGCACTTCCGCGCGAGTGCCTGCGACATCCTCCTTCGGCAGCCGTCGACCCCGTACCAGTCGGTCCTCGCATCATCTTCTCACTCTGCTAGACGCCGTCGCAAGGGTCTGGTCGATCGCGGATCCAGCGGTGGGTGAAGCATGCGGCGGCTCGGCAGGCGTTCACCCCCCAAGTCACGGCAATCGAGCCTGATGTATTTCACTGCGGTCCAGTTGACCCGTTGACTGACTTAGCAGACACACTTTTCGAGAGCGGGAGTTGTGACCCCGCGGCAGAAGTCCTTATGGTCGACCCCCATCGCAACCCGCCTGGTTTCCGTCACAGCGGCGGCGATGGCTCGTCATTCTACCACGAGGAATATCGGCCCCAATCTCTCAACTCGCAGCAGAGGGAGGAGCTGCACCACCGCAACATGGAGGCTCTCCAGACCCCCATCATAGGGGAGACCACCGAGGCTTGCACCTTGGAGGCAGTGCGCCTGGCCATGCTGGCTGAGCGCACTCGTTTGGAGAATCTCCAACATTCTCTCGACGAGCATGCCCGTCGACTGGTTCTCGAGTCCAGTCGACGTCCATGACAGTTGTTTCCACCGGAAACTCAGGTATTCCGCACACCGATCCAGAATCTTGCAGCTGCTGCGCGTATCGCGGAGTCCATTCAACCGTCCTGTTCAGAGTCTGGGAGGGGCCTGGAACAGATCAGGGCGCTGCTCCGAGCAGCGGGAGACCAGAACTCCGCCGTGTCCCAGTCGCAGAACAGAATCCATAGTAGATCAGTAAGGGCGGACACCATTCAGTCGGCACACAGTCCTGGGTCACCTTTGCGGCGTGAACATCGCGATCACCGGCGAGATTGGCACCTGGGAAGAGCTCATGGAGAGTATGATCGTGAATACGCTCATGACAACCGCCGTCGAGTGCCTTCGCCCCTTCCGAGGGACGGGTCATACGCGCCCCGGCGGTATGATGACAGGCGTCCGTACGGTAATGACCACAGAGTTCCAGTCGACCCAAGAGAGACTAGTTTCGATGCAAGGCCAGTCCTTGTTCAGGGTTTGGTCGACCAGAACAGAGCATACAGATAGGGGCTAGATAGAGACAGGCCCAGCGGAAGCAGGGTCCACGTGTCTGGCCCTGAGTGTTTCGGAAGAGCCATCAGGGCAGCTGAGATTTCTCCTAACTTCAGATTGGCGACTGGCGTCAGTAAGTTCATAGGAGAATCGAATCCCGACACTTGGCTAGAAGACTACCGAGTGGCTGTGCACATTGGAGGCGGCAGCGATGAGGTGGCCTTCCTCTGACGCTTGAAGGTTCCACTAGGGCCTGGCGGAATCAGCTAGGCCCTGGGAGCATTTTGAGTTGGGATTAGTTAGCCCGAGTGTTTACCAAAACATTTGAGGGCACCTGCAAGAGACCTGTTGTTCTGCCAGAATTGTAGCATTGCAGGCAGAAACCGAATGAAACCTTGAGAGATTATATCCAAAGATGGATCACTCTGCACAACATAGTGGAAAATGTGTCAGATCACCAAGCAGTCTGTGCCTTTAAGGAAGGCGTTCGTTACAGAGAGATCAATCTGAAATTCGGTCGGACCAGAGACATGTCCCTGACTCGGATGATGGAGATTGCCACAAAATATGCTAACGGCAAAGAAGAAGACCGACTCCAGAGCGGCAAGCACAAGTTAATCGCCCAGGACACCGGAGGAGGAAATTCTAGTCAGAAGCAGAAACGAAAGGCTGAGGCAGCCGAACTTGCCGAGGCAGCAGTGTTGAATCAAGGAAAGTTCAAAGGGAAGCCCAAGGGCCCCTGGAATCCTAAGAAGGTGAAGGATCAAGATGGAAATGATGTACTTGATCTGCCAGGTCAGATACACACTAATAAAGATGAAGAGGGGAATCTGATTCTCCACAAGCATACCACTCGATAGTGTCGACTCCCGATTCAGAGCTTCCAGAAGAAAGGCCAGCCTAGCGAGAAGGATAAAGATTCTGGTAAGGAAGAAGACAAGGAAGAGGGTGATGGTGGATATCCCAATGTTAATGCCACCTTGGTGATTTTTGCTGATCTTGAGAGCAAAAGTCGACTGAAAGTCATTAACAGAGAGGTGAACATGGTTGCTCCGGCAACACCAAAGTATTTCACTACAAAAAAAGACACATCCGTGACATTTTGGGCCGAACGAATTTTTCTTCTGTCATACATATGACACTTCTATGATGATAATTGTGACGAAACCCAGTATCATCATAGATGTGGTGGGCTCCTACTTCTATGACAAAAAATCATGACAGAAAATGGGCTTTTCGACCAGGGCGGGCCGGAGACGCAGCTGCATGACATTCTTTGGGCCGTCCATGACAGAAAAAACCGTGGTAGAAGCGAGGGGGCGGAAAATTTCGGGGAGTTGCCGGTTATGGTGGGAGGTCGGGAGCGGAGCGATGCGCGTTTCTCTCGTACATACGCGCGTGTGTGCAAGGCATTGGCTCTAATTGAAGCCGAGCGAGGCGTTGGGCTCTAACTGAACCCGAGCGATTGCACTGCAGGCTACGCGTTACTAAACCCGAGGGATCGATCGATGGATGTTAACTGAACCCGATGGAGTGATTCCTTCGCTACAGCTGCTAACTGAAGCCGATCGATTGGAT
>NC_057804.1:543377598-543379325 GCF_018294505.1 Triticum aestivum | reverse complement strand
AGGGCTGGATGAACAAGATGGTGGAGGGGTGCCTGTGGAGGGGTGGTTGAACAGTAGCGGGTGGAGTAGCGCACGGTGGAGGCTGGATGAATAGGACCTTGTGGAGGCTGGAGGAGGTCGACGGTTGCCCGTGGAGGCTGGAGGAGGTCGACGGTGGAGATGAACAGTATCCCGTGGAGTCCCGTTTTACGGTACGCAACACCCCTCCCGATGAACAAGACCCCGTTTCGACCGTAGCGCTCCAACACAAGTCCGTTTCGTCCGTTTTGCGGTATGCCACACCCCTCCCGATGAACAGGACCCCCGTTTCGACCGTAGCGCTCCAACACAAGTCCGTTTTGTCCGTTTTGCGGTACGCCACACCCCTCCCGATCAACAGGACCCCCGTTTTGACCATAGGAGGTCCGTTTCCTACGTTTTGCGGTACACCAGGCCCCTCCCAATCAACAGGACCCCGTTTCGAACGTGGCCGGTCGAACACAAGGCCGTTTCCTCCGTTGTGCGGTATGCCAGGCCTCGTTTCCATCGCCTGTTCTGTCCAAGTCCTCCCGATGAACATGACCATGCATTCTGTTCTGACCCAGCCGGTTGGCTCCCCATGAACATGACGACGACGCTGTTTCTCAGTTCCGACCCAGCCATGTATGTATGCGCGATAGGCGTTAGAGACCCTGCCCGTATGTACGTACGTGGCCGTATTTTCTTTCTTGCACCCTCGCCGCTGTACGTACGTGTACATGCTACGTGCGCGCCTCTACTACGACACGTGCGCACCTCTACATCTACGACACGTGTGCGCCTCTACATCGACCAGTATGTACGTACACGTTCGCGACCAGAATGACAACGCTACGTACACTTCGACCAGGTGGGTCCCGACTGTCAGGCACTTCCTTGCGTGCGAAGATGTAGCTGGTGGGTCCCAGCAGGCAGGGGGGCGAATCGTTTTTTTTTGCCCGGACGCACTTGCTTGCGTGCGACGATGTAGCTAGTGGGTCCCAGCAGTCAGGAGGGCGAATCGTTTTTTTCGGATGCACTTCCTTGCGTGCAAAGATGTAATTAGTGGGTCCCAGCAGACAGGGGGAAACATTTTTTTCACTAAATACGGTGGCCCGTCCGATGGGTCCCTGCTGTCAGGTGGAGGAATAATTATTTTGCACGTAATAAGGAGGCACTTCCTTGCTGCGGTCGTGGACCCAGCTGTCAGCCTCTCCACATATAGTCCACGTCCGATGGAAGCCATTCCTTGACCACGTTGACCACGCCGCGATGAGAGCACCAGGGTGGTGGACGATGGCGAGGCCTAGGAAGGGGACGACACGGAGCCGGGGAAGACGCGGTAGTGGATGCCCACGCGTAGAGGAGTATGAGGGTTCACTCGTTCGGCTCCGGTGTGAGGCTGCCATCGCCACAGAATAACAGGGGGTGTGGGTGAGTAGAGGGATGGCCTGGCCAGCGGTGGGATAGTAGGGGGCGGTGAGGCCTCCGCGGCATCACAGCCGGCCACGGGCGGTAGGAGCAGGCGGCACGACCGGCGCTGCTTTGGGCGGCTGGAGCAAGAAGACCAGAGGTTGAAGAAGCACTACGGCCGTTGGATGGACATCGTACGGTCACTGGAGCTAGAATCGTTCATATATTGACTAAAGTTGACAAAGGCCTCCATCCCAGTCAACTTAGTAGGCCCACAAGTCAGCCTCCCACCAAGGTTGGTCCCAGCTAGCAGGGGG
>NC_057804.1:543341473-543377279 GCF_018294505.1 Triticum aestivum | reverse complement strand
AACTTAGTAGGCCCACAAGTCAGCCTCCCACCAAGGTTGGTCCCAGCTAGCAAGGGGGTATTCATTTTTTTGTGCGTAGTAAGGAGGCACTTCCGGTGGGTCCGAGCTGACAGCGGGGGGGGGGGGAATGTTTGCGAAATACGATGGTCCGTCCTATGGGTCCCAGCAGTCAGGGGGAAACGTTTTTTTCGCGAAATACTGGTGACCCATCCGGTGGGTCCCTGTTGTCAGGTGGAGGAATAATTATTTTCCGCATAATAAGGAGGCACTTCCTTGCGGCTGCCGTGGACCCAACTGTCAGCCTCTCCACGTACAGTACTCTTCCGATGGAAGTCGGTCGTTGACCACATTGACCATGCCGCACCGAGAGCACCACGGCGGTGGACGAGGCGAGGCCTAGGAAGGGGACGACAGGGAGCCGGGGAAGACGCGGCAGTGGAAGCCCGTGCGGAGAGGAGTACGAGGGTTCACTGGTTCGGCTGCGGTGTGAGGCTGCCGTCGCCGCAGGGCCTGTCCAGCGGTGGGAATAGTAGGAGGCGGTGAGGCCTCCGCGGTAGCACAGCCGGCCACGGGAGGCAGGAGCATGCGGCATGACCGGCGCTGCTTTGGGCGGCTGGAGCAAGAACACCAGAGGTTGAAGAAGCACTACGGCCGTTGGATGGTCATCGTACGGTCACTGGAGCTAGAATCGTTCATATTGATTAAAGTTGACAAAGGCCCCCTTCCCAGTCAACTTAGTAGGCCCACAAGTCAGCTTCCGTCCTAGCTAGCAGGGGGATTATTCATTTTTTTGTGCGTAATAAGGAGGCACTTCCGGTGGGTCCGAGCTGACAGCGGGGGTAACGTTTTTTTCGCGAAATACACTGGCCCGTCCGGTGGTTCCCAGCAGTCAGGCGGGAAACACTTTTTTCGCGAAATAAGGTGGCCCGTCCGATGGGTCCCTGCTGTCAGGTGGAGGAATAATTATTTTGCGCGTAATAAGGAGGCACTTCCTTGCGGCCGCCTGGACCCAGTTGTCAGCCTCTCCACGTACAGTACTCTTCCGATGGAAGTCGGTCATTGACCGCGTTGACCACGCCGCGCCGAGAGCACTAGGGCGGTGGTCTGGACTACAGCGAGGCCTAGGAAGGGGACGACACGGAGTCGGGGAAGATGCAGCAGTGGTAGCCCGTGCGGAGAAGCGTACGAGGGTTCACTGGTTCGGCTGCCGTCGCCGCAGAATAACAGGGGGTGTGGGTGAGTAGAAGGATGTCCTGGCCAGCGGTGGGAGTAGTACGGGGCGGTGAGGCCTCCGCGGCATCACAGCCGGCCACGGGAGGCAGGAGCACGTGACACGACCGACGCTTGAAAGCACAAGTGCTCCCTAGGTGGTTTTGGTAATTAATGTCAACATATCTCTTGTTGGACTAACACTTTTATCTAGTATGTTTCAGATAAGTTCAACATTGGATTGGCATGGACTAAAGGATGTGGGAACTCCTTCAAGATACTAAAGACAAAGGATTGGCTAAAGCTTCAAGCTCAAGACTCTTCATTTTACATTTTAGTGATCCAAGATCACATTGAGTCTATAGGAAAAGCCAATACTATCAAGAAGGGATGAGGTGTTGCTTAATGAGTTTCTTGCTCCACAGTGCTTAGTGATATGCTCCAAAAACCTCAACTACTTTCCCACTTCCACTCATATGACCTAAACCTAAAGCCAAAATCGGTCACACCGATTCTTTCTATCCGGCGCCACCGAGTTCAGATGTCATAGCCACTGCCACAAACCCTAGGCAAATCGATCTCACAGATAGGGATCTCGGTCTCGCCGAGATGGGATTGTAATCTCTCTGTGTATGTCCATCATCAAAGTCGGTCTCACCGAGTTTGAGCAATCGGTACTACCGAGATTACAATGCAAACTTCCTGGTTGACTCATTACCAAAATCAGTCCCACCGAGTTTGAGTAATCGGTCAAACCGAGTTTGCCTGACCAACTCTCTGGTTAGCTAATTACCAAAATCGGTCCAACCGAGTTTGTGTAATCGGTCTCACCGAGATTACGTTATGCCCTAACCCTAACCATATCGGTCTTACCGAGTTGCATTTCGGTCCCACCGAACATCCTAACGGTTACTAGGTTTACTAAATCGGTCTGACCGAGTTTGTTGATTCGATCCCACCGAGATTGGTAAATTGTGTGTAACGGTTAGATTTTGTGTGGAGGCTATATATACCCCTCCACCTCCTCTTCATTCATGGAGAGAGCCATCAGAACAAACCTACACTTCCAACTTACCAGTTCTGAGAGAGAACTACCTACTCATGTGTTGAGACCAAGATAATTCCATTCCTACCACATGAATCTTGATCTCTAGCCTTCCCCAAGTTGCTTTCCACTCAAATCTTCTTTCCACCAGATCCAAATCCTATGAGAGAGAGTTGAGTGTTGGGGAGACTATCATTTGAAGCACAAGAGCAAGGAGTTCATCATCAACGCACCATTTGTTACTTCTTGGAGAGTGGTGTCTCCTAGATTGGCTAGGTGTCACTTGAGAGCCTCCGACAAGATTGTGGAGTTGAACCAATGAGTTTGTAAGGGCAAGGAGATCACCTACCTCATGAAGATCTACCGCTAGTGAGGCAAGTCCTTCGTGGGCGACGGCCATGGTGGGATAGACAAGTTTGCTTCTTCGTGGACCCTTCTTGGGTGGAGCCCTCCGTGGACTCGCGCAGCCGTTACCCTTCGTGGGTTGAAGTCTCCATCAACGTGGATGTACGATAGCACCACCTATCAGAACCACGCCAAAACATCTGTGTCTCCAATTACGTTTGAATCCTTCAAAACCCTTCCCTTTACATTCTTGCAAGTTGCATGCTTTACTTTTCGCTGCTCATATACTCTTTGCATGCTTGCTTGCTATATGTTGTGAATGTTAAACTTGTGCCTAAACTCCACTTAAACTTAAAGAAGCTAAAAACTGCAACTTTGGTACTTAGTGTCTAATCACCCCCCTCTAGACACCTCTTCTCAAGGTCCTACAAGTGGTTTCAGAGCATTGGTCTCCATTGCCTTGGTTTTATCACCATTAGAGGAAGATGGATGAGTCTACTTTGGGGAGTCTTAGACATAGAGTGCCTATTCTTGATGGAGAGTACTTTCATGAGTGGAAAAATGAGATGCTTGTAATTTTCAATCAATATAATTTGAACAAGTACATTGCTAGTCCTTGTGCACCTTATGTTGATCCTGTGCATCCTACCCTTGATGAGTCTATTGACATGATTAGGAATGTTAGAACTGTTAATCTTATCACTAGAGGCTTGCCTAGAAACTTGGTTGGAAAACTACCTACTCTTGAGTGTGCCTACACTATATGGAAATTTCTTGAGGAACGATTTCCTGATTATTCTTTCAAAAATCTTGATGAAATTCTTCATAAGTCTATTGCTTTGAGTAAGATGAATACTAGTGATCCTATGTTTGGTGATCGTCTATTTGAACTTACAAACCTTATGCGTGCCAAAGGAAATGTTGGAATTATTAGCGATATCATTTCTGAAGCTACTAGAATTCATAGAGGAGATTATTGTCAAACTCATACTAATGAATCACCCTCTCTAGGATTTGATCCACCACATGACAATGTTGAAAAGGGATACTATGATGAGGATGATGATAGTGACTTCGATCTTGATGATGCAATGAGACATTTTGGTCTTATGACAAATCTTCGGGGATATATGGTAGGAGGAAAGGAATGGGTTCTTGATAGTGGATGTACCGATCACATGACTGGAGATAAAGACATGTTTCACGAGCTTGCTGAAAATGATAGTCCTCGAAAGTATGTCACTTTCGGTGACAACTCAAAGGGTAAGGGGGTTGGCCTCGGTAAGGTGGCCATCTCACATGATAGCTCCATTCAGAATGTTATGCTCGTTGAATCTCTTGGCTACAACTTACTTTCAGTATCTAGACTTGCTGATTTCGGTTTCAATGTCCTATTTACTGAAGTAGATTGTCAAGTGTTTCATCGAGACAATCATAAAATGGTCTTTACCGGTATACGTAGAGGTGATCTATACATAGTTGATTTCACTAAAAAGGCCGAACCTAAAACTTGCTTCATTGCTAAATCCTCAAAAGGTTGGTTATGGCATAGACGACTAGGTCACGTTGGCATGAGAAACCTTGACAAGCTTATTAAAGGAAATCATATCCTTGGTGTTAACGATGTCATATTTGATAAGGATAGACTTTGCAGTGCTTGTCAAGCAGGTAAACAGGTTGGAGGAAGGCATCCCGTGAAGAACATCATGACCACAAGGAGGCCACTTGAGCTACTTCACATGGATCTTTTTGGTCCCAACTCTTACAAGAGTCTCAGAGGAAATTCTTTTGGTCTAGTTATAGTTGATGACTTTTCAAGATTTACGTGGGTGTTCTTTCTCGATGATAAATCATAGGTCCAAAAGATCTTCAAAAACTTCGCTAGGAAGGCCCAAAATCAATTTGAAGTGAAGATCAAGAAGGTTCGCAGCGACAACAGAACGGAGTTCAAGAACACACATGTGGACACCTTTCTTGACGAAGAAGGGATTTCACACGAGTTCTCGGCTACGTACACACCTCAACAAAATGGAGTTGTTGAGAGGAAGAACCGGACACTCATCGAAATGGCGAGAACGATGCTTGATGAGTACAAGACATCGAAGCACTTTTGGGCAGAAGCGGTTGAGACAGCTTGTCATGCAACAAATCGCTTGTATCTTCACAAGCTACTCGGCAAGACGGCATACGAGCTCCTCACCGGTAACAAACCCCAAGTCGGATACTTTCGAGTATTCGGCTGAAAGTGCTACATTCTTGATAAGCATCGTCGTTCTAAATTTGCTCCTAAGTCTCATGAAGGTTTCCTACTAGGTTATGGCTCAAACTCTCACACTTACCGTGTCTACAACAATTTCACCCGAAAGGTTGAAGAGACAGTAGATGTGAAGTTTGATGAATCTAACGGCTCGCAAGTAGAGCAATTGCCAATTGATGTAGGAGACAAAGATCCTTCGGAAGCAATCCAAGACTTGTCTATTGGCAAGGTCCGTCCAACGGAGGTGAAGGAGAGTACATTGTCCGTCCAAGTGGAAGCTTCTACTTCACGAAAAGGTGAACCAAGAGTTGATACGGAAGCATCCACAAGTGGGACACACCAAGATGAAGAAAACGAGGAAGTGCATCAAGATGAACATCAACAACCTCCTTCTCCACCACGACAAGAGTACGACAACGCCAACAATGAAGAAGGCCAAGAAGAAGAACAAGATGAAGAAGAAGTTAAACCAAGATCCAAGCAAAAGCTTTCACGAGTTCGAGCAAGAATTGCTAAAGACCATCCCGTCGAGCAAATCTACAATGATATTCAAATCGGGAGAATCACTCGCTCTAAAACTCGTTTAGCTAACTTTTGTGAAAACTATTCTTTCATCTCTAGCATTGAACCTATGAAGGTCGAATAAGCATTGGAAGATCCGGATTGGATAAATGCTATGCATGAAGAGCTACACAACTTTGAGAGGAACCAAGTTTGGACATTGGTTGAGAAGCCCGACAACAACCACAACATCATCGGTACCAAATGGGTGTTTCATAACAAGCAAGATGAAGATGGACAAGTAGTTCGCAACAAAGCATGTCTCGTCGCCCAAGGCTACACACAAGTCGAAGGTATAGACTATGGTGAGAATTATGCTCACGTTGCTAGACTTGAGTCCATTCGCATCTTACTTGCCTATGCTAATCACCATGATATCACCTTGTACCAAATTGACATTAAAAGTTCTTTTCTAAATGGTGAAATAGAGGAGGAAGTTTATGTTAAACAACCTCCCGGCTTTATCAATCCTAAGAAACCAAATCATGTTTACAAACTTCGCAAAGCTCTTTATGGTCTTAAACAAGCTCCTAGAGCGTGGTATAAATGCTTGACCAAGTTCCTTATTGAAAAAGGCTTTGAAATTGGGAAAATTGATTCTACTCTTTTTACTAAAAGGGTTAATGGAGAACTCTTTGTATGCAAAAATTTATGCTGATGATATTATATTTGGTTCAACTAACCCTCATTTTAGTTAAAAGTTTGGGAAGCTTATGTTGGAGAAGTTTGAGATGTCTATGATGAGTGAACTCAAATTCTTTCTTGGGTTGCAAATCAAGCAAACTAAGGAAGGTACTTTTGTCTCTCAAACAAAGTACACTAAGGATTTGTTCAAGAAGTTCAATATGCAAGAATGCAAAGGTATGCCTACACCCATGCCTACTAGTGGACATCTTGACTTGACCAAAGATGGTGAACCGGTTGATCAAAAGGTTTATCGCTCTATGATCAGTTCATTGTTATATCTATGTGCTTCACATCCTGATATTATGCTAAGTGTGTGCATGTGTGCACGATATCAAGCTGCTCCTAAAGAATGTCATCTTAAGGCCGTGAAAAGGATAGTGAGATACTTAATCCATACACCAAATTTTGGCATTTGGTATCCCAAGAGGGCCTCTTTCGATCTTGTTGGCTACTCCGACTCGGACTATGCCGGAGACAAGGTTGATAGAAAGTCCACTTCGGGTACTTGTCAATTTCTTGGTAGATCTCTTGTGTCTTGGTCCTCCAAGAAACAAAACTCGGTATCCTTATCTACCGCCAAAGCGGAGTACATTGCCGCTGGTTCATGTTGTGCTCAATTACTTTGGATGACCCAAACTCTTAAAGATTATGGGATATATGTGAAACATGTTCCATTTCTTTGTGACAATGAAAGTGCTATCAAAATTGGTCATAATCCTGTGCAACATTCTCGAACTAAGCATATTGAAGTTCGTCATCATTTCATTCAAGATCATGTTGTAAGGGAGACATTGATCTTAAGCATGTTCGCACCGAAAAGCAATTAGCAGATATATTCACTAAACCTCTTGATGAGAAAGTGTTTTGCAGGTTGAGAGGAGAATTGAACATCATTGATGCTTCAAACTTGGAGTAGAAACTCCATTGGATACATGCAAGACATGAGCTTATGACTAATCCTTGATATTTCTCTTATGATGAAAATCTTATATCTTGGACATATTTGCATCTTGCATGTTATCTAACCCATGTAGGTACTTGGTTGAATCAAATTCCATGAGATTGTAACCTACTCACATCTTGAGCAATCTCTACATCACCAAGTCTCTATACAAAGGTGGTTGAAGACAAGGAAGCACGAAACCATTCAAACATATCCTTTGACAAATTCTATGTTGAGCTTAATGATTGTCATTTTTGGATACACAAGTGCTCTTCCTTGCAAGAACTAACCCATGTAGGTTGATGGACTCAAATTCCAAGTGGTTCTCCCAACTCTTGATGAGCTACATCAACCTTGAGCAACCCACACAAGTTCAACTACATGATCAACACCACCAACCAAGGTATGTTATTCCATCTTAGAGAAGCTTTACTCCGAGTCATGAGCTAAAGCAACTCGACAAGATGTGAATACATCAAGATGCTTAAACGAAAAATGGTAATCCCATTTTGAGCTTAAACGATGAGTATGACCTATGATCAAGTGATCTCACTTGACTCCTAAGTCAATATACTCTAACATAGGTGACTTTGTCCCCGACCATCTCTAGTTGAAGTTCTCTTGTGTTCTTTTCTGTGTTTTTGCATTTGTCTCATGCATATTTGTTTCCCCTTTCAAAAAAAACTAAAAAAACTTCATCTAGATTTCTTTCTTTTCTGTTTGTTCAGCATTTCCTGCATCCAATTCATTGCATATCATTTAGTAAATTCCTTGCAAATCTTTGTGAGATCCTACTAGTCTAGTGAGCTGAGGTGACAAGTGTTTTATCTGTGATGAACTCGGTTCCACCGATTAGTTATTTTTGGTCCAACCGAATTCTTTCGGTACAACCGACGCATACCACTCGGTGCCACCGACTTCACAACAGGAAAACAGTTTGCCACTTATTCTGTGTTTCTTCTGATCCAGCTCCACTCAATGAATCTTGTCCTCTACAAGCATCACATTTTTATCATTTGACTTGTGCTGTGACCCAAAGGACCAAACCCATTCGACAGATTCTCCTTGGAAATTGATGTCAAATGGGGAGAGAGAGATCACATCAAAGCTTATCATTTAGAGAGAGATCACATCAGAGAATATATCACCTCCTCAGGGGGAGGAAGAGATCTCTAGGAGGAGAGAATACTCAAGTAGAAAGTATTTCTCAAGGATCCCAGATGCTTGGTGTTCAAGAGGAGAGATGCCACATGTCTTACTGAGGGGAAAGACATGTTCATATGTGCTTATGTGCATTAGTTTGCATTAGCACTGTTCATTCATATCTTTCAGCTTTGATTTTCTGTTCCCTATCTTCTCCCAGTATCCCATGCTTAATTCAGGGGGAGCAAGAAATCTAAGGGAAATAAATTATTTAAATTCATTGCATATCTTTACTCTTGGGGACATGTCAAATCCAATGTGGCACTTAGTACTCAGTACTCACTCTCTACATGTCATCCCAGTCTTGGTATTCTTGTGGTTTCTTCTGTTTGCTTTGGCTAGTAGATGTACCTGTGTTATCTAACCTTGTTTGTGAAGGTTCATTCCATCCTAAGCCAACTCAAGACTACAAGGTAAGTATATGCATCACAATCATGTGTATGAGGAATTCTTGCTGATGTACATACTGTTTGCAAGAAGGACTCATGAGCATGAAGGTATTTTCTTTAATATTCTTTGCTCTGATGCATATGGCCAAGATACATGTAACTCATTGCCTACTCTATCATGTTTATGCTCTCACATGCTTCTGTATTCCATATTCACATGTTTGCATACATGTAGGGGGAGCCTATGCTTGTTACATGTCTTTCCAAAGCTTTACTTGCTATTCTCTATATCTTTATCTAAAAGCTTTGATGTATGTTGTCATCAATTACCAAAAAGGGGGAGATTGAAAGCACAGGTGCTCCCTAGGTGGTTTTGGTAATTAATGTTAACATATCTCTTGTTGGACTAACACTTTTATCTAGTATGTTTCAGATAAGTTCAACATTGGAGTGGCATGGACTAAAGGATGTGGGAACTCCTTCAAGATACTAAAGACAAAGGATTGGCTATAGCTTCAAGCTGAAGACTCTTCATTTTACATTTTAGTGATCCAAGATCACATTGAGTCTATAGGAAAAGCCAATACTATCAAGAAGGGATGAGGTGTTGCTTAATGAGTTTCTTGCTCCACAGTGCTTAGTGATATGCTCCAAAACCCTCAACTACTTTCCCACTTCCACTCATATGACCTAAACCTAAAGCCAAAATCGGTAACACCGATTCTTTCTATCCGGCGCCATCGAGTTCAGATGTCATAGCCACTGCCACAAACCCTAGGCATATCGGTCTCACCGATAGGGATCTCGGTCTCACTGAGATGGGATTGTAATCTCTCTGTGTATGTCCATCATCAAAATCGGTCTCACCGAGTTTGAGAAATTGGTACTACTGAGATTACAATGCAAACTTCCTGGTTGACTCATTACCAAAATCGGTCCCACCGAGTTTGAGTAATCGGTCCAACCGAGTTTGCCTGACCAACTCTCTGGTTAGCTAATTACCAAAATCGGTCCAACCAAGTTTGTGTAATCGGTCTCACCGAGATTACGTTATGCCCTAACCCTAACCATATCGGTCTTACCGAGTTGCATTTCGGTCCCACCGAACATCCTAACGGTCACTAGGTTTACTAAATCGGTCTGACCGAGTTTGTTGATTCGGTCCCACCGAGATTGGTAAATTGTGTGTACCGGTTAGATTTTGTGTGGAGGCTATATATACCCCTCCACCTCCTCTTTATTCGTGGAGAGAGCCATCAGAGCAAACCTACACTTCCAACTTACTAGTTCTGAGAGAGAACTACCTACTCATGTGTTGAGACCAAGATAATTCCATTCCTACCACATGAATCTTGATCTCTAGCCTTCTCCAAGTTGATTTCCACTCAAATCTTCTTTCCACCAGATCCAAATCCTATGAGAGAGAGTTGAGTGTTGGGGAGACTATCATTTGAAGCACAAGAGCAAGGAGTTCATCATCAACGCACCATTTGTTACTTCTTGGAGAGTGGTGTCTCCTAGATTGGCTAGGTGTCACATGGGAGCCTCCGACGAGATTGTGGAGTTGAAACAAGGAGTTTGTAAGGGCAAGGAGATCGCCTACCTCGTGAAGATCTACCGCTAGTGAGGCAAGTCCTTCGTGGGCGACGACCATGGTGGGATAGACAAGGTTGCTTCTTCGTGGACCCTTCTTGGGTGGAGCCCTCCGTGGACTCGCGCAGCCGTTACCCTTCGTGGGTTGAAGTCTCCATCAACGTGGATGTACGATAGCACCACCTATCGGAACCACGCCAAAAACATCCGTGTCTCCAATTGCATTTGAATCCTTCAAAACCCTTCCCTTTACATTCTTGCAAGTTGCATGCTTTACTTTCCGCTGCTCATATACTCTTTGCATGCTTGCTTGCTATCTGTTGTGAATGTTAAACTTGTGCCTAAACTCCACTTAAACTTAAAGAAGCTAAAAACTGCAACTTTGGTACTTAGTGTCTAATCACCCCCCCCTCTAGACACCTCTTCTCAAGGTCCTACAACGCTGCTTTGGGTGGATGGAGCAAGAAGACCATAGGTTAAAGAAGCACTACAACCGTTGGATGGACATCGTATGATCACTGCAGCTAGAATCGTTTATATTGACTAAGTTGACAAAGCCCTTGGTACGCGTCAACTTAGTAGGCCCACAGCTCGGATTTGGCAGAGAACATATAGCCCATTTGCGATTTGTAAGAATGTACAACCCATTTCAATTCTAATGGAATTTACTACAGCCCATGTACGGGTTTGTTAAAAGTATAGCCCAACTTCTAGGTAGGACAATGATTAATAATTTCAAACAACCGCTCAAAACTGAATAAAAAAAAATTCCCACATTTTGATGGGATCCAAAATATTTTTATCCGAAATTTCTAGTCAGGTTAAATATAATTTCAAAATAAAGTTGTATCACATTAAAATCCAACGAAATATTGCGCGCGCAACAAGTAATGAAATTAAAATTTCTAAATTCCAAAAATAATATATTTTTCAAACTAATTACGTGTTTGGTGCATAGTAATTGCCCAGTTATTATAATTACATCCCATTTATTATTACTTAAAGTCCATTTTCTTGTTAAGCCTAATGCATACCTCCTAGGAAACTTTGCAGCCCAGCGGGGCGGATAACAAGTTGACCCGGATATTGTGTACAACTGTCAGCCCAGTTGCATTGCTGATGTTGAAAAAAAGGCATGTGTAGTAGAGTACAACCTAACATGGTTACTCAGCCCACATTCAGGGACGCCCGAAAGGCCCAAACAAGGCTTCTGTACAACTTTTTGAAGTCACTGAGCTCAATTAGTAACTTAAGAAAAAAAGTTAGATTACAGTGGAACCTAATTAAAAGCTGTCACGAGCAAATAAATAATTCAACGAGTCCCACTTGTGCGTGTGTGCGTGTGTGTGCATGTGTGTTTGTGTGTGTGAGAGAGAGATCCATCGGTCGATGCTCGTAAATACATCTTTCAGCCATATGCATTGCTGATGCTCAGTAAAAACTTATATAGTTGACACAATCATATAGAACATCATAGCACACTGAACTTGCATACAAAAATTTCACGCAGGCGGCACAATCAGGATGGAAGTAGTGGATCGCTACGGGAAGGGCTATGTTGAAACCAACCAAGTCGTACATAACGGTTCATCATCTTTATAAATGACAGGGAAATATCTTGAATGTTGTGCAAAGAAAATAGACAGACAACACAATAAGTTCTGCTAGCACATTAAGTTGACGTACAACCCTTTCTAAAAAAAGTTCAGGTACACAATTAGAACAGGTCACAATCAAATGTACTGGCATATTAGTGCTTCAGACCCATAGCTCGGATTTAACTAGTACTATCTGACAAGATTCAGTTGTTACCTCAAATTAGAGCACATCCAGGCAGCCAGCCCTGCCTCTTCTCCAAAGAAGCAGTGGCCTCCGCCGCGTGATGGAGTAGGCCATGTGCCATCCATCGTTCCGAGCAACACGGGGAAAGTATGACGTTGACTCCTGTAATGGACGTCGTTGACGGACCCTGGCACCAGCGGGGGCGGCAGGACTTCGATTGATGGATTGACCACTTCTTTGACATGCACGAACACTCGATACAGGTACATCCCTAACGTGATCTGCGGCGGCCTTGGTAGCGACGAATAGTACAACCCTGGTTCCTACACTGATATCTCAACACCAATCACCTTCGGTATGGTGGACGGCTTCTTCATCCATGCCATAACCGTCAGAGCCCAGCTATCCGGAGGAACAAACATACTTACGAGCTCACCTCCAAGGTCGTTGATAAGCTCATTCATGGACTCGTTGTTCCAAGCACGTCGAGGCATGCCGTGGAAGGTAAGCTTTGTTAAAAACTCAAGCTCAGAGGGCACCGAGCCCCATCCTGGGTGCCACCGATCAAAGCTCACTAGCGCGCCATTGCAGAACAAATGCCGGGAAGATTCGAACACACGACTGCAGTCGAAAGTTGTTCGGAACCTGACAAAGAAATCAGCCAGTGGCGGACAGACTTCGATGAGCAAGTCACTTATTTGGATGTCGTGCGCAATGCCAAGAGCTTTGACAAGGTCGTACGGCGAGATGGGAGGCCGGTCGCCGTTGATGGTTACCATCAGCACTTTGCCGGCAAACTGGTCGTCAAGCACCGCCATGCCACTGTTGAGTGACAGCATGCAGCGACTGAAGGCAGGACGGACCTCAGGATCTCCGTCTCGGAGATCCGCGTTGACCAGCGACATGATAGTGCGCTTGAGTACAGGGAGTATAGGAGGGGGATTTGGGGGAACTGGAGTAGGAATCGAGATTCCAGAGGTGGGGGAGGGGCGGGAGACTGGGGATGAAAAGGTAGCATGAATTTCAAGCACGCGCCAATATGCTCTCGGCGCGCAAGCGCACGAAAACAACGGTGGCTCCCACATGTCGGCCTAAGAGTCCTTATTCTTTATTTTTTGGAGAGCCCGGCCTTTTTTCCAGGATCTTTTGAGAGCCCGGCCCGAGAGTCATAATTGACCTGTTTGGCATTGCGTTACTACTCGGCCCATATTCAACGACACCCCACTGGCCCAAACAAGTGTACATCATCGAAAAGACAGTGAGCTCAAATTATATAACTTGAAAAAAGGAGATATACTCTGAACACTGGAGAATGGTGATGCCCTCATTTAGCCCACCGGTAGTTCGAGACAATAAACAGTTCGAAACAACGATATATACAACATTCAAACACTGACTAGTGACTACTACTGACATAAACAACAAGACATGATAGTTCATAAGAAGTCTTGCTACACCACCAAAACGTACCCATCTACAGCGCTCAGACTCTCGTGATCCATACGAGAATGACATTCTAAACAGAAGCAACTATTACATAGAAAGAGTGACATAGACGAGGAATATGCATAACAAAAGAAAGAACTACCCATCCAGAACTAGCAGCAAAGCCAACAAAGTCATTCGAAGAGATGATCCAACACCATCATAATTTGCAGCCCCGCTTCAGCGATCAGTGATCCGGAGACACCAGTACTCCACCTTTTCGATGCAACAGCCCAATTACCTATCAACCAGAAGGCTTGAACCACATCATTGCCTGTCGTAATTGGGACATCCAAGGATCAAAGTTAATCCGGATGCCTTTGTCATTCTCACCTTCTTTTGGCTGCAGGCTGTATTGTTGACAATCAGGGGAGTATGCTCCCGAACTCCTAGGGCTCGCCGTATAGACACAGTTTTCCATAGCAAACAGAGCCTCTCTTCCATCAAGGTCCTTGCCAACAGTGATCTCCTGGTTAATCGGATAATTGAGTCCTTGAAACAGAGAGTGTGAACCAAGGCGGTTTACCCGCCTCCAACTAAAAAATCCTAAAGGCCCCAACAAGCTGGTATCCTGCTCATAGACGTAATAGCCACTGTCCGGATACTCACTTATTACACGGTGCTTGTATACAGTGGGGTTTTTGCAATATAACTTTTCCGGCTCATGTGTCCGAATGATCATCAGTCTTTTGTCGTCGTCTGATCGAGCGAGGAACCAGTTGTGCTTCCCTGTTTTTGGCAAAGGTGGTGTAATTACAAAGGGCAGTAACTGTAGGGACACTGCATCATATCAAAAAGGACAAGCATTGTTAATGTAAGATCAGCATTGTTCAGAGTATGAGTAGGATAATGCAAGAAACAACATTGATATGTCCCTGTTGGAACTGGGATGAAAATACAGGGAAATGTATACTGGGTTCGAAAATATAGAAGTGCCATGCATGGTTATGCTCATGTTATCTCGCAATCGATTCTTCACAGGAAACTACCATGTCATGCATGTTATGTAATCATGTTCTATCCTCACAAACAAATTCTTCAAGGTAACTAACAGACCATGCATTGTTATATACTCGTGTTCTGTGGGCAAAATTTTTGTGAGGATATTATTCTAGTCATTGATTGCTGAAGGGCGAATATAGGTATGTACACATGGTAAGCATTGCAGGATTTCACTACTTCCAAATATAGAGTTCTCCATATGCACATTTACTTCCCTAATGTATGGTTAGATGAAACCAACAATGTGGTGCATGTTTCTACATCATGAAAATGAGGAAACTAACATGGCCATTGATACACACTCATATTTAGTAGTAGTATATAGATTACTGTAAAATAAGGATAATATCCATATATTCCTAACCGTTTGATTATTCAGGGTACAAATTGGCTGTAATGACATGGTCACAATCGCATGAATTAACTCATTCCAAATATAGCTGATTTATGGCGTCTCTAATATATTGCCATAGTTCTACTCAAATTCTGCTCAAACAGGGATATGCCAATCATCACAAAAAGTTCAAACAGTGTCATGGCGTCATCATTAACATGAGATGGAAACAACTTAAACGCGCCGTCCCAGCAATACGTGGTGCCATATGCTTTGTCGATCACGTAGATGATGCCATTGTGTTCAATAACATCACAGAAGTGTGTATTAGCTTTGACGATGATCCACTGCGAGCTGGGTTCTCTCCAGCTAAAGAAGGCACCGGCGCAAAGATAGGCAAGTCCACGGCCGAACAAGGCAATTAGCTTGAAGTCTGCGTAATTCGCATGTCGTGTGGGCACTTGGCAGATTACAATCTTCTGCAAAACAAGGTCCGTCCAACTGACGTGGTAATCTAGATGAGTTGGACCGCTTTGGTAATACACTATATAATCCAACGGAGGAAGGATAATCTCATGGGAGGTCTGGAAGTTCACGAGCACCAACTTTTTACCGTCTTCTCTGAAGGCAGCCATCCAGTGGGAGTTCATGCCGACCCAGTACATACCTACGAAGAAGTTTCGGGCGATGGTGATCGGATCGATGTCGAGGGAAATGATGTACGGCGACACACTACATACCTGCAAAGAAGTTTCGGCTAATGGAGATCGGATTGGAGTCGAGGGGCATCATGCACGCCTCCGTATCATGGTGAGCCGATCTCGCAAGACCAGATAGCAGCAAGTAGGGTGTCTTGAAAAGCTTAGGCCTCACTTCGACGATGGCCGTGTGCATGTCCCTCGAGCATGCAGCCAGCCGCAGGGCGGTCAACATATCCATACACGAACAACAGAGGTCGAGGATGTCACTGGGGAGATTGCTCCAATCGCGGCTCATATGGATGCTGCACGGTTCGCGTTCAGCCATGGTGGAGTTTGGAAGGGGGCTTGATTTACGGGGGAGAAGGATGTCGGTGCTGGAGCGGCTAGCGAGGGAATAGTGGTACTGGGGGAGGCGAGTGAGGCGACGGTACACGGGGGCACAGTGCGATGGAGACGGAGACAGAGATGGAGAAGGAGATGGAGATGGAGTGGTGCTATGGGAGCGGAGAGGGAGACGAGGCGAGGCGCCAATGTGCTGTACATCGGCGGTGACAGACTGCACAATGCACAGGGTGAGGCTGACTTTGGTAACCCGAACACGCCGCCTCGCCTGGACTAGTGTCAGGCGCAGGGTGTTGTCACTTCACTGTGAGGACCGAATGAATAGTATTTTGACCATCAAGTGTACCACACTTGTACTACTACTAATACTAGTAGGAACATGAGTACTCCAGTATTGTATAGCGGAAATAGGTCTCCCGTGCTAGCATGCCTGTTCACTTCATCGTTCAGGTATCATCCATATTGCGAGCAGAACCAAATTCTCGTGCATGCCCAATCAACGCCCTGCCGTGATGCATGCAGTGGTCATTCTGGTGCATCAAGGACGGCATGCAGATCGTTCCACACTTGAGAAGAGGAAAAATGGAAAGGTAGAACGTGGCAGCAGAGGAAGAGAACGCTGGCTAACGAGGCTGGGAGGGGATCGAGCAGGAGGTTAATGCTCCACGCCTAAAGGTTTTGGGAAAACCTCATTTTCATAAGGCGACTTATACTCACCTAAACGGAGGGAGTATTCCTTAACCAGAGAATGTTGTGTCTCCCACTCACGGGCTCAAAAAAAAGCTACGACACATTTTTTTATCTGTTTGCATAGGTCCCACCTATCAGGAAGGATGGTCACGTACACGAACAGGTACGACTCCTCAGTCTACCCGCATAGCCTTTTCATTTAGTCTACCTAGCCGTCTAATCAACTGCCTGCACGCCACTTCTCCCATTTACTTCTCCATCCGGAATCGATTCACCTTGGCTTCTTCACCTCCCCTTCGTCTTCATTTGCATCCAAACCCCACTGCGTTCACATTGTTTTAACCTCTTTAAATAATCATCTACTACTTCAGTTAGACTAGCCATCTAATCCTAATTCTCCAAACCATAGCCCTCCATTCCAGCGGTTCCAAATGGCGAAAGAGATCGAGATGCAGGTTTTTAGTGTCCAACATGTCCTCGTCGAAGGCTCGATGCGCATAGTTTCCACCATCACTGTCCACTAAAGGGTTGTTCGGCAGTGGATTAACAATGTATCCAAATCCCTCAAAAAGGTAGAGACGAGGGTCATCGATCTCGACGCAGAGTACATGGAGCGTGCCCCTGGGAAGATCCAGCGCGCCGCCGTCCTTCAGCTGTGCCTCGAAGATGATGTTTTGGTGTACCACATCATACACCCGCCCTCCATACCAGGTGAGCTTCACGATTTCTTGTCTCGGGAGGACGTATACTTTTGTGGGGCAGCCATCGAAGGGGACAAATAGAAGCTGGAGCCGTACAACCTTGATTTGAAAAGCATCACTGACCTACAAACTAGAATCAAAATTCCTGTAGAAGATTGTGCTAACAGACACCATCCCTATTCGATGTAGCAAATTTTGTGCTCGGTACAAATCTTCAGAAGGGTGACGAGACGGTGGTATTAAGGTCGTCTGGATGGGAGAATTATCCCTTGACGTACGAGCGGATAAAATATGCTGCCCTCGATGCCCGTGTGAGTTTCGAGATAGCTGCAAGGTCCCAAGAGCTTGTTGCGAAGCCGTCTCCCACAGAGAATGAGAACAAGAACAAGAAGAAGAAGAAGAAGAAGAAGAAGAAGAAGAAAACGCTGCACCAGCAGGAGGGCATTATGGATGGATGAACTATTTCCTCTCTTGTAAGAAAAATTATTCCCTCTCGGTGTATATTGATATAGATGGACTATTTCGATGGTGTGCATGTCTTTGGAACAGAGTAGTAGTGTGGGTCCGCTTGACTATAAGGAATTATTTATCCGCATATATAGCTTTCTCTGCTACTCCTTCCAGTGATCGGTATACAGTGCATGTGTCCGTAGACATGACAACTTGTCCATGGAAGTTCAACTACGGCGACTGTCGGTGTCAAAACCGGCGGATCTCGGGTAGGGGGTCCCGAACTGTGCGTCTAGGCGGATGGTAACAGGAGACAAGGGACACGATGTTTTACCCAGGTTCGGGCCCTCTTGATGGAGGTAAAACCCTACGTCCTGCTTGATTGATATTGATATTGTGGATGTTTACAAGAGTGGATCTATCACGAGATCAAGGAGGCTAAACCCTAGAAGCTAGCCTATGGTATGATTGTAATGGTTGTTGTTGTTGTTCTACGGACTAGAGCCATCCGGTTTATATAGACACCGGAGAGGGCTAGGGTTACATAGAGTCGGTTACAATGGTAGGAGATCTACGTATTCGTATCGCCAAGCTTGCCTTCCACGCCAAGGAAAGTCCCATCCGAACACGGGACGAAGTCTTCAATCTTGTATCTTCATAGTCTTGGAGTCCGGTCGATGATGATAGTCCGGCCGATGATAGTTCGGCTGATGATGGTAGTCCGGCTATCCGAACAACCCCTAATCCAGGACTCCCTCAGTAGCCCCTGAACCAGGCTTCAATGACGATAAGTCCGGCGCGTATATTGCTTGGCATTGCAAGGCGGGTTCCTCCTCCAGATGATAGAAGATTGTGAACACCAGGATAGTGTCTGGCTCTGCAAAATAAATTCCACATTCCACCGTAGAGAGAATAATATATACACAAGTTCAATCTGCTGACGTTTTTTGCGGCATGACGTCACGCCACTACCAAGCCATTACTTGAATCGTTTTTTACTCTACCACCTCAGCGCATTTAGCGAAGCGGTTTCCTTGGCACGTCTTGTCGAAGCAGAGATCGTGTTCCCCCTTAATTCGGGATTCTCATCAATACAGACGTGGGTAACCCAATCGCGCCATTGATGGTGACGCTTGGGGGATAAGCGAGTTTTACCAGGCCGGTGGGGGACGCGTAGACTTCGCCCACCCATATAAGGGATAAGGATTCACCTTTTCACCTACGCCTTCTTCCTCCTTTGCTTATCCATCTCCGCGCACTCGAGCTCCAGTGCCCAAGCCCACACATCTCGTCTCAACCTTCCCCAGTCATGTCTGGAGCGGGAGGCAAGTGGATGACCTCCTCCGTTACGGAGGAGCACATCGAAAGACTGCGCAGCGCCGGCTACCTGTCCGGCGACATCGCGCACCGGCTGCCCGACGAGGGGCAGCTCATCCCCACCCCCAGGCCCCATGAGAGGGTCGTTTTTCTTCCCCACTTCCTCCATGGACTGGGCTTTCCACTTCACCCCTTTGTCCGGGGGCTCATGTTCTACTACGGCCTGGATTTCCATGATCTGGCGCCGAACTTCATCCTCAACATCTCGGCGTTTATCGTCGTGTGCGAGGCCTTCCTCTGCATCCGGCCCCACTTCGGCTTGTGGCTCAAGACCTTCAATGTCAAGCCGAAGGTAGTGAAGGGCACTCAAGCGGAGTGCGGAGGCGCCATGTTGGGCAAGATGCCCAACGTCCTCTGGTTCGAAGGGGCCTTCGTGGAATCCGTCAAGGGGTGGCAATCGGGGTGGTTCTATATCACCGAGTCGCGCGACCCGACGTGGGCGGCGGTCCCCGAGTTCAGATCTGGTATCCCCATGCAGCTCACCTCCTGGAAAGAGAAGGGCTTGCTGTGGGGTAGTTCGGAGGAGCTGACGGGACTCCAAGCCTGTATCCAGAAGCTGGTGAAGAAGCTCAGGCTGGTTAACGTGGTCCAAGTCATGCTCGTTCGCCGGATTCTCCCATGCCAAGAGCGGGCATTCAATCTGTGGGAGTTCAATCCGGAACAACACCAGGCACTGAGCGGGCTCTTCGACACGATGTACGAAGGCGCCTGGAGGGTGCTGTTTAAGGGCGCCGAAGCCCCCGCATCCGCAACTGAAGATCGCGGATTTCGCTCGTAGCGCCAAGCCGACGAGGTAAGTGATTCTACCCCTTTACGGGACACTTACTTTTCATAGTTTGACTCTATGCGGGTTTTAATTTCCCCTTTTCCTTTGACAGGACTGGATGAGGAAGGCGGAGCAAATTATCTGCCCGGCTCCCATACCAGAAAACCCAGTAGACGCCCATCTAGCGAGGCTGCTGGTTCCGGCACCGCACGTGGTGCCGGAGAAGAAGGCCAAGAAGGAGGCCACGGGTGCTCGAAAGAGTTCCCGTTTTCAGGTGTCCGACGACTCCGGGGCGGACTCCTCCCCCGAAAACGAGGAGGAGAAAGAGGACTCTCTCCCAGAGGAGGGGGAGAGGAAGAGGAAGGCTTCCCCAACAGGGGAGGCCGAAGGGTCCATGAGGGGAAGGACTATTCCCCCGGACAGCTCCGCCAACATCAACGTTGGCGAGGAAGAATGGCCTTCAAGGGCCAGGCCTCCAGCGAGATCGTAAGTATCCGGATTCTTGAGTGATTTATCATTTCTTTTTCTTTGTCACATAGTGCCATTTTGATGCCGCATGCTGCCTGTAGTCCGGCCAATGATGATCTCCCCGCTTCATCGAGCGGGTCGTTGGCTCCGTCGGATGTAGACTCCATCCCGACCGCCTCCACCCCTCGCGACACCGAGGACGCCGAGGTGGGATCCCAAGAAGGGACCCATCAGGGGGAGGCTCCGGAGGCGCCACAAGGCGTCCTCCCGGACTTTGCGCCGGACTCCATATCAGAACCCGCAGTGGTCCCGGAGTCCGGCCAGCGGCCCCTTCGCACGAAGGGCAAGACCGTGACGCCGGCGGCTTCCGTCCAACCGGAGGCGCTGGACAATTTGTTGGAGGTGCTCCAGAGCGCTTCCATCGAGGAAGAACACCGCACTATTATGAGTGCGGTGATGCAGAAGGTACAGCTTGCCAAGAGCGGGCTGACCGAAGCCTGTAGTAGCCTTCTATCAGGCTTTGAGGTAAGAAGTTAAAAAATATGCAATGTAATACCGCATAGACAGTAGCCCCTGATGCTCGGTTCGGTGTTCGGAAAGAAAAGCCAGACTGAGGATCTGAAAAAAAAGAAGATATACGCAAGGTTGCTAAAAAATTATGTCAATCTAGGTTGCAGGCTGCGCTGCTGACCTCTACCGCACTGACTGCGGAGGTTGGTGCTTTGAAGCAGGAGCTCGAGCGGTCCGAGCAAGAGCTCGGCCACGCCAAGAAGCAGCTCCAGGACAAAGAAGGTGAGTAACACCACTTTGAACTTGTACCTTATAGAAAAGTATTTAGGTTGCAACAAAAAATAACAAGGATAACATGGGTACTGCAGGGGCCACGAATAAGGTGGCGACCCTGAAGGAGGCCATGTCCGCGACCGAACGCAATGCGGCCGCGGAACAGGCAGAGCGAGAAAAGCAGGAGGCACGGGTGGCGGTGTTTCGGCAAGAGCTCCAGGCTCTCATGGAAAAGCATGAGAGTTTGGAGCGTGACTCAAAGACTCGAGAGTCCGAACTTGCCTCGGCTCTCGAAAGTGCCAAAACTGCCAAGGCCGATGCCCATAAGTCCCTTCAGGAGATTGAGTTGGTGAGGAAGATAGCGGCGGGTAAGGCATTTTTCATGCAAAGCAAGCATGTGAATGTAAATTACGTGTTACTTACCCGAATTCGGAGCTTTCTAGGGGCGTTTGCAGATCTGCCTCGCAGTGTGTCTGATGCCGCCGCATTCTACCGAGCCGAGGAGGGGAGCTCAACGGAGAAGGTCTTCTGGTCTCAGTATGCTGAGGCCGGCCATCCGGTGCCCCCTAGCGACCAGCTGAAGCAGCTGGTCGAGCTCCACAAGGTGGCCGAGCAGGCCATGAAGGGCCTCATAGTCCGGCTGTGGCCTGGAGAGGCCATGCCTGGGAGCTACTTCGGCCTCGTGCGACGGTTGGTGGATGCGTGCCCCTAGGTGGAGGTTATCAAGCGCTCCGCCTGTATTGAAGGTGCTCGTCGGGCCCTTGCCCGTGCAAAGGTGTATTGGGGCAAGCTGGATGTGGAGAAGCTAATCACTGACGTGCCACCAGCGGGCAAGGAATATCGTACGCCCGAGATGTACTATAAGACTGTCCTGAAGGGTGCCCACAAGATTGCGGATGAGTGCCCCAGGGATGTAATTATTGAGTAAATTCGCAATGTGTTATCCTGTGCGCTGAAAACTTTGTTCATATGCGCTAAGCAACGCTTGTTAATTTAAAATATTACCTTCTGTGCGGCCGTTTATTAAATCTGGGAGATGGCAAGTCGTCGGCTTCAGCCCCCATGCCACGAGTGCTGGGGTGTTCGGGATAAACTTGAGCACTCTTGTTCCCATTTTTGGGTCCATCTAGGGAGGCGCTCAATACAACGAACAAGGCAACCGGACTTATAGTGCTTGAACACTCTCACTTAGCCATAGAATTCTATAATTTTAAATTTCGGCGAAGCCCCTAGTATTCGGAAGACCGAATTCGGGGCGCTATCCACGCCTTCGTCGGACATTATCCGGTACTTCGCTCAAAGCGGCGTAGGTCTTTAAGGACCCGAAAAGACCTCTCGAACAGCGACCAGTCTCTCGCCTTATCATGACAGTCAGTTTTAGCTTTCTCCACTGAGGCGTTAACCCGGCTCAACCGGGGCGCAATCGCAGTGGTTCTTCCAGTGCTACCTTAGCCGATAGAACGGAACGTAAGGTGCCAAACTTGGGAGCCGGGCAAACCCAACTATTGACACAAGACATGATTCGGAGCCGATTCATATAATGCTATAAGTTCGGGGTGCCGCACTTGTGAAAGTGTTCGGACTTTATCACACCATAATGCGGGGAACATAAGCCCCTGGTGTATTTGGCCGTACCAAAATGTACGGATGCAACATGTCGTAAATGAACATATATATATAAGGTAATGCAATTATGGGCAAAAAGTGGTGCATTTTATTCGAGAAGATCTGCTATGAGTGCGGAATGATACAAATAGTGCGGAAAGCAAGGGATTGGACGAATTAAAGGCGTCTCCCTCCAGGGGTAGGCTGCGGAATGGTGTATTTAACAAATTTAATGCTCGTAATGGAGACCACCTGAGTGTTCGTTGCAGCCTTTGTCCCTCCCTGGCTGTTGCATCATGAGTTCGGCAGGTTCGCCGCCGGATAGAGTTCTGTATAAAAAAGAGAGAAATAAAAGATAAAAAGAGCGACACACTTGGGAGCCCCTGGTTTGGTCGAACCGCACTCTGGGTCTGTTGTGGTTGTGCCTTTCCCCTATGCCCATGGTATCTCCAGGGCGTAATTGTGTACGCGGAGAGTTTGTGTTATAATTGTTCGAGGGCTGGGGTTGAGGCCGCATTGCTACGCGTTCTCGGAACGTGGCAGGTGGTCTTGGTTGATGTTGCTCCGGGCGCGTTTGGCTGTGTCCGGTCGTTTAACGGCCGGACTCGAAAATTGCCTTAAAAGGCTGCTTTGTACTTCTGCCGCGAGAGCCGCTATATGTTCCTCCGTTTGGAGGGAGCGTTCCATGTTTCCATTGACCGTGATGACTCCACGAGGGCCTGGCATCTTGAGCTTAAGGTATGCATAATGCGGCACCGCATTGAATTTTGCGAACGCGGTTCGTCCGAGCAGAGCGTGATAGCCACTGCGGAATGGGACTATGTCGAAGTTTAACTCCTCGCTTCGGAAATTATCCGGGGATCCGAAGACCACTTCCAGTGTAACTGAGCCTGTACAACTGGCCTCGACACCTGGTATGACGCCTTTGAAGGTTGTCTTTGTAGGTTTAATCCTTGAAGGGTCTATGCCCATCTTGCGCACTGTATCCTGATAAAGCAGGTTCAGGGTACTGCCGCCGTCCATCAGGACTCTCGTGAGGTGAAATCCATCGACGATTGGGTCTAAAACCAATGCGGCAAATCCGCCATGGCGGATACTGGTCGGATGGTCTCTTTGATCGAAAGTGATCGGGCAAGAGGACCATGGGTTGAATTTTGGGGCGATTGGCTCCATCGGGTATACGTCCCTTAGTGCACGCTTCCGCTCCCTCTTGGGTATATGCGTTGCGTATATCATGTTTACCGTCCAAACCTGAGGGGGGAATCCATTTTGTCCTCTATTGTTCGGCGGCCGGGTCTCTTCCTCGTCATCGCTGTGTAGCCCCTTGTCATTGTTTTCGGCGATTAATTTGCCTGCCTGCTTGAATACCCAACAATCTCTGTTGGTGTGGTTAGCAGGCTTTTCGGGGGTTCCATGTATTTGACAGGAGCGGTTGAGTATTCGGTCCAAATTGGACGGGCCCGGAGTGGTTCTTTTGAATGGCTTCTTCCGTTGACCGGGCTTGGAGCCTCGGAATCCGGCGTTGACTGCCGTATCCTCATTGCTATCGCCGTTAATGCGGCGTTTGTTTTTGTTTTGACGCGACCTACCATTGCGGTCCTTGGTATCCGGATTGCCAGTGTTTTTGCTGAGGTTGTTGCTGCGAGCTAGCCAGCTATCCTCTCCCGCACAGAAGTGGGTCATGAGTGATGTGAGGGCTGCCATGGATTTCGGCTTTTCCTGTCCTAGGTTCCGGGCCAGCCACTCGTCGCGGATGTTATGTTTGAAGGCAGCGAGGGCCTCTGCATCCGGACAGTCGACGATTTGATTTTTCTTTGTTAAGAATCGAGTCCAGAATTGCCTGGCCGATTCGTCTGGCTGCTGGATTATGTGGCTTAGGTCATCTGCGTCCGGTGGTCGCACATACGTGCCCTGGAAGTTGTCGAGGAATGCGGCTTCCAGGTCTTCCCAGCATCCAATTGACTCTGCGGGCAGGCTGTTAAGCCAATGCCGAGCTGGTCCTTTAAGCTTGAGCGGGAGATATTTGATGGCGTGAAGATCGTCACCGCGGGCCATATGTATATGGAGGAGATAATCCTCAATGCAAACCACGGGGTCTGTTGTGCCATCGTAGGATTCTATATTAATGGGTTTAAGCCCTTCAGGGATTTGATGATCCATTACTTCGTCAGTGAAGCATAGTGGGTGTGCGGCGCCTCTGTATTGAGCAATATCGCGATGTAGCTCGAGAGAGCGTTGTCTGCTGTGTTCGGCCCGGCCCGAGTAGTTGTATCCGGCGCGACGGTATTCGTCGTGGGTCTTGGGGCGCCCACGTGATCCATAGATAGATCTGGATTGTCTTGCCTTGTCCTCCA
Source organism: Triticum aestivum (assembly GCF_018294505.1). Lineage (NCBI taxonomy): Eukaryota > Viridiplantae > Streptophyta > Magnoliopsida > Poales > Poaceae > Triticum > Triticum aestivum. Next base: position 543,352,207 of record NC_057804.1, on the reverse strand, counting down.
ATATATCCCGCAAGTCCGGCCCGTTCCCCCGTGGCTTCATGCTTTTTGAGCGATGCCGGGGTACGGTTTTGGTGGAGGGCTTGCATGCCTCTCTGTCGCGGTCACGAGGTGGTCGGTCTGCCGTATTGTGTGCTGGTGATGCGGGTTTCTATGCTTCCTCCTCTAGTCGGGGGAGCAACTTGCATTTTGGGTAACTTTTGGAGGGGCGTTCAAGTTCATACTCTTCGGCCACGAGGACCTCGGTCCATCTGTCGGCCAGTAGGTCTTGATCAGCTTGAAGCTGTTGCTGCTTTTTCTTTAGGCTGTTTGCCGTGGCCATTAGCCTGCGTCTGAAACGCTCTTGTTCGACGGGATCCTCAGGCACGACGAATACGTCGTCGTCGAGGCTTGCCTCGTCTCCGGAGGGAGGTAAGTAATTATCATCCTCGACCACTTCGTCTGCCGCCCTCTCGTGAGGGCTTGCTTCTGCCTCCTCCTGCGCTGGATCGTACTGGAGGGGGTTGTCTTCGGCACTTTCTGGGGTGTTATTATCTCCTGTGCCGGAATCTCTATTCTTGCTGTGGCGGGATTTAGAGCGGCGCCGCTGATGTCGGCGCTTGGGCTGTTTCTTTAAGGAATCGGCCTCCGTTGCTTCTTCGCCGTCCCCATCTTTTGGGGTGTCCACCATATATATGTCGTATGACGAGGTGGTCTTCCAGTGTCCTGTAGGCACTGGTTCTTGATAGTCTCCGGCATCGTCGTCCATACCGTCGATGTCTTCGGAGTCGTAGTCGAGTACGTCGGTTAGATCGTCAACGGTGGCTACGAAGTGGGTGGTGGGTGGGCTATGAATTTCTTCGTCGTCCGCGTCCCAACCATCCTGGCTATAGTTCGGCCAGGGCTCTCCGGATAGCGAGAGATGCTTCAGCAAATTTAAGATATCGCCGAAGGGTGAGTGCTGAAAGATGTCCGCAGCGGTGAATTCCATGATCGGCGCCCTATCGGATTCGACTGGCACGGGCGCAGGAGGTTCGGAGTCCGGCAGAGAGTCCGGCACCTCGGAGTCATGAGCTTTATGCGGGACAAGGTAAGTGTTCAGCTCCATCGCCGTAGAAGTTGCAGCTCCCGAGGCGGTGTCCAGCCATCCGTCCTCGATCTGAGCGATCGGCTCCGGACTATGGGTCGGAGCGGATTCGTGTGCGGCCTCCAAGGTGCTGTCCGGCGGCAGAGTTAGGTCGTGCCCATCGTGACAGCGCGACACGCTCGGCTGTGGCTCAGATCCATCGAAGATCAAGTCCCCGCGGATATCGGCCATGAAGTTTAGGCTTCCAAACCTTACCTGACGGCCAGGGGCGTAGCTTTCGATCTGCTCCAGATGGCCAAGTGAGTTGGCCCGCAGTGCGAAGCCGCCGAATACGAAGATCTGTCCGGGGAGAAAAGTCTCACCCAGGACTATGTCGTTGTCGATTGAAGAGGCCATCAAGCCTATCGGTGACGACAAAGAGGAACTCTCAATGAAAGCACCAATGTCAGTGTCAAAACCGGCGGATCTCGGGTAGGGGGTCCTGAACTGTGCGTCTAGGCGGATGGTAACAGGAGACAAGGGACACGATGTTTTACCCAGGTTCGGGCCCTCTTGATGGAGGTAAAACCCTACGTCCTGCTTGATTGATATTGATATTGTGGATGTTTACAAGAGTGGATCTACCATGAGATCAAAGAGGCTAAACCCTAGAAGCTAGCCTATGGTATGATTGTAATGGTTGTTGTTGTTGTTCTACGGACTAGAGCCATCCGGTTTATATAGACACCGGAGAGGGCTAGGGTTACATAGAGTCGGTTACAATGGTAGGATATCTACGTATCCGTATCGCCAAGCTTGCCTTCCACGCCAAGGAAAGTCCCATCTGGACACGGGACGAAGTCTTCAATCTTGTATCTTCATAGTCTTGGAGTCCAGTCGATGATGATAGTCCGACCGATGATAGTTCGGCTGATGATGGTAGTCCGGCTATCCGGACACCCCCTAACCCAGGACTCCCTCAGCAACCATCACGTTTCATCTCGCGATTCCCACGATGCCTCTCCAACCCACGGCACCACGCCCCCCGACGTGCGCCTCACCCCTCTCGGCCGCACCGCCCCTCTGCCTTTGTGTGCATGACATGTGGGCCACCTAAAATGCGGCGAGCATCAAGTTTCTACCACAAACACCCGCGATTCCCACGATGCCGCTTGAACCCATGAAACCACACGTCCCCCGACCTGCGGCTCACCCCTCTTGGCCCCACTGCCCCTCTGCCTTCAGTAGCATTACATGTGGACCAGTCACCTACCGGGTCCACATGTTATTGACTCAAAGGTAGGTGTAGTAAGGCGTTGAAGCTCAGTCCCGATGGCCCTGAGAGGGAAATGTAACTCCTGCGCCAGGGCTTGTGGTGCTCCCGCAGCACGAACTCGTGCCAAACTCGAGATTTGTTTCTTTACTATACATGCACGCAAAGATTTAATGGACATTGTAATCTCAACATGTGATGGGGAGCTCTAAATTTGAATTTGAAACTTATAAAATGAAAAGATTCAAAACAAATAAACTTGGAGAGAGGGAGTATATCGTAGGATGTGTCCCATACAAAATAAGTCCCCTGGTTTGTCACCGCGAAGATGCGGTTAGAAAGGAGCACAGCGTCTTCCTACTCGTACGGCAACAAATCGGCCATAGACAACATGGTCCGCCTTTGACCGCCATGTGCAAGGTTCATGCTATCTTTTATTCAATCTCACCGTGGTTCCATCGTACCAATTCATGCGGTGGCCCGTTGCATGGCTGATCCCAATGTTGTACAAAGGTTCTACGGGAACAGTGTCACCATTGTAAATGTTGTGCAAATTGATGTTGGTACCCTCCCGTACGTATGCAAGCCAATCTCCACTCGCACCGAGCCTAGCCTGTGAAACAGTGGGCAGGGGGAGAATTAGGAAATGGACACGAAAGTAGTCTTTAGAATGCATTTACTACATGATCAAACTCATCTTACCTGCTCATCGAAGGAAATCCGAGTGCCCCTCGACGTCGGCATCTCAAGGGGCGTCAACTTGCAACTACGGCCATGCCGTGCTGGAGAGACCCCCAAGGAAACATCCTCGTGCATTCCACGGAACATCAAGATGCATTTGTATGAGTAGTTTATCTTGTGAGAGAAAAGGATGAACGAGGGAAGGCCTCTAGAGATAGAGATGGACACTACTACTACTAATGTGCTGGCCCGTGCGTTGCAATGGATCCAAACTAGTAGAATAATACATGTTCACGTGCTTGAAATATAAACACTCTAGTTTTGATATACATGTGTCAGCAGACACGACAGCTTGTCCATGGAAGTTGAACCACGTCGACCATCACGTTTCTTGTTTCTACCATTTCCACACCCACACGCGATTCCCACGACGCTGCTCCAACCCACGGCACGACATCCCCCGACGTGGACATGGATCCTCTGACGTGGCTATCACTGCCTTGCCCTGCCTTTCCTTCGCTGACAGGTGAGACCCACACTTATGGGTCCCACATGTTTGCGACAGAATGGTAGGATTGTTCGTGCCCCTCATCCCTCTCGGCCCCACCGCTCCTCTGCCTTTGTGTGCATGACATGCGGGCCAGCTGAACTACGGTGACCATCAACTTTCTACCACAGACGCACCCGATTGGATGCGGTTTGCCTGCTCCGCTGATGTGCTCCGATTCTTACTCCCGCACCATCGAATTTTCATCCAGCAGCTGTGACACATTTCGTCCCAGGCATCAATCCTCAGCTGGAGTACTTATGTACTACAGGTAGTACCCGTCGGTGTGGCCATCTACGCCTCGTAACGCCCCAACGCCCAGTTGTGGTACCCTCGCCATGGCCACGCCACTACCGGCCGGTTCATCTCGAACGAGTGAGTCGCGAACCACGCCACCACCATGAGAATGACATGTGGTCCAGCCGCATTTAAGGCCCACATGTCATTGACTCATAGGCCGGGCACTAAGCCACTGAAGTTCGGTCCCATGGGCCCAGAGAGGAAAATGTAACTCTTGCGGCAGGCCTTGTGGTGCTCCCACAGTACGAGCTCATGCCAAAACTGGAATTTGTTTCTTACTACTACTAGTACTAGTAGGAAGGTACACGTGCATTGCACGCATGAGATTCTGGTGGTTTGTGCATTATGCTTCTACATGTGGAGTTTTCTGGATTCTAACATGTGGCAAAATTTGGTGGAATGTAAGGTTAGGCAAGTTTGATTAACTTAGGTGAGTGTTTGGTTCAAGCGACACCTTAGGCAAGCCACACTGGCCCCACATGACATACACACAAAAAATGTGGCAAGATGCCCTTAGGCTTGCCAACTTGTGGCAAAATTTGGTGGAATGTAAGGTTAGGCAAGTTTGATTAACTTAGGTGAGTGTTTGGTTCAAGCCACACCTTAGGCAAGCCACACTGGCCCCACATGACATACACACAAAAAATGTGGCAAGATTCCCTTAGGCTTGCCAACTTGTGGCAAAATTTGGTGGAATGTAAGGTTATGCAAGTTTGATTAACTTAGGTGAGTGTTTGGTTCAAGCCACACCTTAGGGAAGCCACACTAGCACCACATGACATACACACAAAAAATGTGGCAAGATTCCCTTAGGCTTGCCAACTTGTGGCTCTCATTTTGAAGAACTTATTAATAACTTTGCCTGAGCTTAGTTGTGGCAAATTTAGTCATGAATTAAGTTCAAGCATGGAGTCTTCTAGATTATACATGTGGCAGAATCTGGTGGATGATATCCAACGGCCAGTAGTGCTCGGATTTGTCATCTTTGTACCGTCGGATTGGCTTCATCCAACGACCAACTTTCAAAGTTTTTCACACACTATATAGGGGGTATAGATATAGATGTGCCGGTCCATTGCAATGGATCCAAACTACGTTGATTAAAAAAAAGATAAATCACCCAAAACAAGATCTTCCCGTTTTTTGTTCCTACGATGTTGTGCCGTGCACGTATCTACTAGTTGTATAGTGGTAGTACTAGTAATATAATAGTATTAGGAGTACGAACTTGGTTGGAGTGGTACTAATACGGAATGCTCCTACTCTATCAACAAGCCCCGTCTGACACAAAATTTCTTGGCTTCCGTGCTACAGCTAGATCTTCCCCTTGTTTCTGTTTTCCAACCCGGCGGCAGGCGGGGTGTCGGTTTGCTCAACGGGCGGTCCCGCATGAAAGTGAAAATGCTAGGCAGGCAACACGCCTTCCCTAAGCTATGTGTCGTGCCGTACGGGCTGTGTTGTACTCTCGATTCCTGGGCGTGTGGGGGTGCAACGCGAACGTGGCAGGCATTTTCCTTTTACTAGCAATGTGCCCGTGCGTTGCGATGGATCCAAACTAGTAGAATAGTAGTATTTGTTCACAAACTTTAAACAAATCACTATTGTTTTGATATACTCCTAATATATTACTCCCTCCGTACCTAAATATTTGTCTTTTTTGAGATTTCAAATGGACTACCACATACGGATTATATAGACATATTCTAGTGTTTCTAGCAAGATGCCCACGCGTTGCACGAAGTTGATGGAAAAGGTAAGCACAACTTACAAATTGACGGATGGAGTACTAGTTACAGTGATGCATATAATTAAGCAAAGGGATCGCACATGTCGGTATTGACTGGAACGAGAATGCAACAGCACAATAAGAATTAATGCCACGATGATGCGATCGCAGTGGTGGTTACAGAAGGCAAGAAGAAAGATGGATCCACGAACGTACGACCTCCTCCTCCTCAACTTAGTGCGCCGGGCCACCGTCCGGCGGCTAAGGAGCGGCGGATTTTGTGGCGAGGTCGAGGTGCTTCATAACAAAGGCATCAAGGCTTCCAGTCGGTTGAGGAAGGCCAATGGCATAGCGTCCTCACTGGCCTTGTAGATACATATGTACACGATTTGCTCGTACACGTGGATGTGTAGGTCAACGAATTCTTGCAGGGCGAGGTGCCTCGCGGCAAGCGCGACCTCCAGGTGGACATTCTTCGTGGCGTCGGCGGGCAGTCGCAGGGCCACCAGTGCTTGAAATAGGTTCCGGTCATGGAGGCCGATTAGGGTGGCAGGAAATGAGGAGCCCGGGCGTGCGGGCTGGAGGAGTACGGCGATGTCGTCCGCGAGCTTCTTGAGGACGGTGAACTTGTTGCTGGTGGCAATGATCATCTGGTCCAACTGAGAGTCGTAATTGGCGTCGACGGCGGCCATCCACCAGCCGGTCTCCAACACCGTCTGGAGACAATCCTCGGCGCTAGGCCGCAGGCCGGCGTTGTGGACCATCTGGCGCCATGGGTCTGGAGCAAGCTCTTTTGTGCTTAGTGTAGGTGCTTAGGCAAGTGCTTATGTGCGTACGATGTGGTAGGTGCATTGGTATGGAGGAGGGGCGCCTTTATATGAGGGCAATGAGGGAAAACTGTGTTGCATTCACATCGTGCAGCCTCTTTTCCCGGACCTCCTCCCATTACTTCCCTCATGCATTAACTGAAGGAGGATGCATTGGCCGTTCAACATATCGGGAACCGCTACTCCCTCCCTCGTCTGCATTAAAGGCGTATCAGGAACTGCGCCGCCCGCTGTCAAATCGAATACTCCCTCCATCTAGGTGAGTATTATAAGTCATCTTACGAAAACCAAATACTAGTAAGACTAGCCACCGTGGGAGTAACTTCAGCAGTAACATCGAGTCCAACTCAGCAAATTTGCTTATGTGGCAGTGAGTTAATGAGGAGAGAGATAGTTATAAGGCTGGTCGTAATAGTAGTATCATAGGTAGTATCATGCATGCCAACTAGGCAAATTTGATGAGGTGGCATAGAATTGAATGAAGAAAGAGAGAGTTGAATATCATATCATGATACCGTATTATATTAAATGGTGTGCTACTATGTGTCATGCATGGCAATAAATGAAGTTAGCTATGATACTAACTTATGATACCATGCACTACGGATGTAGTATCATACACTAGTATCATATGCATGATACTAGTATATGATACTCGCCATTACGACTAGCCTAATAACTTAGCTAGTTACTGTAACATCACATGTCCCAATACAATATGAGTCTATAACCTAATAAATGAAGCTTTGCATGTTACCACACTTATGTTACTACTATGAAGGTAGTAACATAGTCTAGGGATATGTGTATGTTACTAGTGTATGTTACTCACCATTGTGGCTAGTCTAACACATAGGCGTGGTGCATTAACTCTCACATTGTTTCTTATTTTTTGACATAAATAGAGGAATCAACCAAGAAGAGATGTGGGGCTTGTATGCTTTTAATGACTTGAGACTATCAAACATGACATGCAGTGGTCAGTTCGTTGCACAAGAACAAATACAACCCACGTCAGCACACACGCATCTTAGAGCATCACATCCAATGGCTATAAAAGATGAATGAGACCAAATTATATCTCATCTAGATGAGTTCTAGCAAAACTGTATTAATAATACTTAGTACTCCTGCGCCATGTATCATATAAGTATCATGTAGTACTTTATTTATTGCCATGTATGACACATAGTTCAGGAGCGCTCTCTATATGTAGCACCTTTTTTTTAATTTCAAGTTTTGCTCCATGGTGCAATCCATCGACACTACTACTGTACAAAGTGGAGTATATACATTTTTTAAAAGGCCAGAGGGCGGGGCAGTCTAGCTCGGTCGGTGTCATGAGAGGCGAGGGTGTTTGTGATTTGACGGCTCATTAATGTTGTCAAATCGAATAGTACTGCGCCGCCCGCTGCATGCTCGGCACCTCCATTAAACCCCTCCATTAAACCCGCATGAAAATCGAGAATCCTACTCCGACCACATGTCCGTTCATGAGCGGGCCAGAATTAAACGCAACACCGGCCGAGCTCCTCCCGTCCGCCCTCAGTTTAAATGAGGCCAGACGCCGGCCAAGCTCCTACCATCCGCCCTCTATTTACACGAGGCTAGACAGACAGCGGGCAAGAATCGCACCCCTCCGCCGCTCCCCCATCTCCTCCTTCACCATTTTCTCCACCCTTCCGATGGCTTCCGATGAGCCGTTCTCCGGCATATTACCCGGCTGGGTGGCCCGCCGAGCCCTCCGGATACGGGCGAGGCCACTCAGTGCTTCACCAACCTCGCTTGGCCCGACGGAGCCAGTTGCCGCCCGAAGCAGGCACGTGGTTCAGCAACTCGCCGCTCCAGTTCAACTTGATGAGGAGTGGCGAGTTGCTCCACGCCGGCATGACAGCGAGCAAGCCGGTACGGGCGCCGTCGCTGCCGCGTCGTACCGCGCCACCAGTGTCTGCGGTGGCCGCGCCTCCCGTGTCTGTGGGCACGCCTCCCATGCCTGCGGCAGCGCCATGCAGGCAGAGACAGAAGCCGGGTGCGTGGAGAGCGACCAGTCGGTGGCCAGCTTCTCCCTATCCGCCGCCATCATCGAGGAGAAGTAGAACATGGGAGGCCGCCGCCACTTGGGACCCATGAAGGCCACCCACGAGGCGACGACCACGGATTCAAGTGGTTTCTTTGCTGCTTCGTCTCTTCCGAGGACCTTCGTCGACCCCGCAAGTGTCCGACGGACATGAGGAAGACAAAGGGATCCGCGGGCAGCCATTTAGAACTAAAATAATTCTAGATATATCCATTTCTAGGACAAGTATTTCCGGACGGAGGGAGTATCAATTATACAAGAGAGCCGGATTGGCACCTCTTAGTTCATGTAAATGTAAGGAAATCCATCATGTTTATATGAAGATCCGGCTTTTTTATATGAAATCCTTCATGCTTATATGAAATCAGTCCGTGTTTGCACGAATTTCATCTGGTTGGTTAGAGTTGTAAAAATGTATGCCGCTGGCGTTTGATGTCATCCTCCATGGAAGGAAGTGGGAGGAAATTTGCCGGCTGCCGTTGGAGATGCTCTTTATGCTGGAAATAATAGAGTGACATCCAATCCATTTGAGTTAATTGCCTGTATGATTGTCCCTCTATAAAAAGTTAATTCCATGTATAGTGTACACGTGACTTGCAGGGTGGCTATAGCTTCGTATAGAAAGTTAAAAAGAAACAAGTCCATCCTTAATATTCTAAGTACTCTGTGGGTTCCACTGTCAGTACAGTAGCAAAAGAAGTATATATTACTCCCTCCGTTCCTAAATATTTGTCTTTTTAGAGATTTCAAATGGACTACTACATACAGATGTATATAGACATATTTTAGAGTGTAGATTCACTCATTTTGTTCTGTATGTAGTCACTTGTTGAAATTTTTAGAAAGACAAATATTTAGGAACGGAGGGAGTAAATAAGTAGAGTAATATATAATATACAAATCTAAAGTTAAAAGACAGAATTCGAATCATGTCATCGCGTTGCGAGCATCCGGTGCTAACCAGCCCAGCACATTTTTGTTGTAGACCATGCTGGAGATATATCTCCATGTCTACTCTTATATATACTCCATTCGTTCCTAAATATTTGTCTTTTTCAGATTTCAAATAGACTACCACATACGGATGTGTATGTAGACATATTTTAGAGTGTAGATTCACTCATTTTTCTATGTATGTCTTTTCAGGAAGGGGTTAGATTTGTCCTTGATTTATTTATGAGGTATCCAGATGGCACTGCACCGCCAAGAAAAGAGGGTAACATCAAAATTATGGACTACTTTTTTGAGTATGTTGGTAAGGTCCGGTCATAGTCACTTGTTGAAATCTCTAAAAAGACAAATACTCCCTCCGTCCGGAAATATTTGTCATCAAAATGGATAAAAGGAAATGTATCTAGACGTATTTTAGTTTTAGATACATCTATTTTTATCCATTTTGATGACAAGTATTTTCGGAGGGAGGAGTAGAAAACAGAGTTGGTGATGATGGTTTGCGTGCCATCCTGCAATATAGGTCGTCGGATTTATATCTAACGGATAGGAAAGAAACTATGGCAATTTTGTAAAAATATACCCACACGTCTCTCCATGTTCGCAAATAAGGCCTTCCCTCGTCCAGCCTTTTCTCTCACAAGATAAACTACTCATACAAATGCATCTTGATGTTCCGTGCAACGCACGGGCAGCTAGCTAATTTCTTTTAAAGTAGTTGCTGCGATAATTGGGTTGAAGTGATATGTTTTATGTCTGCCCCGAATGATTTCAGATTCACTAGTACTCCCTCCATTCCAAAATAGATGACCCAACTTTATACTAAAGTTAGTACAAAGTTGAGTCATCTATTTTGGAACGGAGGGGGTAGTAACAAAGAAAAGGTTGCCTTGTTAATTAACAAAAAATAGGGTGAAAACTATCACATGAGACCGGTAAAAACAAGGCACACTGGGTTCAGCGTCATCGTCACTACAGTTGTGCTCGCGCGAGAAGTCTACATATCGAGGGGGCTACTGAGCGAGGCACCGAGACACAATGTTTGAGAGAGAAACCAATTGACAGATTATGATCAGATCGAGTTGTCACCCTTCTGTTGTCATTGCTGGGGGGGAGGGAGAGTAAGACGTATCGACAGTGTGCGCGGTAGGCATAGAGGCACAACTAGCGAGTGTGTGTGTGTGTGTGTTTGAAAGAGGAGTCCATAGATTATTATCAAGATCGATGTGCCACCCTACTCCTTCAGTGCCGGGTAGTGTGTGTCTGTGTGTGTATGTTTGAGAGAGAATCCAGTCGATAGATTAGTATCA
>NC_057804.1:543338940-543341128 GCF_018294505.1 Triticum aestivum | reverse complement strand
TCTTATAAAAAACAGAGTTAGTGATGATGGTGTTCCTGCCATCCTGCAATATAGGCCATCCGATTTATATCCGACGGACATGAAGGAAAATATGGCAATTTTGCAAAAAGATACCCACACCCCTCTCCGCATTTGCAAATAAGGCATTCCCTCATTCATCCTTTTCCCCCACAAGATAAACTTCACATACAAATGCATCTTGATGTTCCGTGCAACACACATGGGCATCTTGCTAGTAGGGAGAAGGAGTTTGTGTGACACATATCTAGCTATATTAAGGGATAGGTAGATAGCATATGTGTGAGAGACATTATTATACTTTGAGACATTAGTGGTTGTGGGTGGGCGGAATTAAAGGGGTGGGCATGTTAGACATAGAGAGTGTGTGTGTTTCTATGTGAGAGACTTGTAGGACGGGGTAGAAAGACGAATTTAACCCTGACGGAGGGAGAGAAATACACTAAGTGTGCATGCGTGATTCCGATGCCCACAGGGAAATGAGATATGTATGCGTGTGAGAGAGATTGCACAATTCATTCATGTATCACTATCTAGCGACCGTGGACGTGCATCGCTTGAACATAAGTCAATATCTACTTCGTATCGTGGCCAAAGGTACAATATCGATTCAACGCTATAAAGATTGGACACTCACATATCACATTTTTTTCTACTTAAATAAACCTTTTTCAGTTGTGTATGCCAAAGTTACAGTGATGTTTCTTCAAACAACCAATGTAGCTATCATGCACATGCACCATTGTTACTCTTGCATTCAAATTCATTAGTCTTGGATGATTTAAGTTTCTATTTTGAAGTAATATATATGTAATATTCATATATGGATTCAACGGTTACACAATTTATGAAATGGAGGCTCTGTAATCATATGAGGTAACACTTTTAAGTAGCTAACTACAATATCCATTTGTTTTTGTGCTCCTCTACACTAACACATCAATGCATTATGTTTAAAGTAAATAACCAATGGCACTAAATTATCTATTTACACGAGAAATACATAGGCTAAGCGTTTGATCCCTTTTTTTGTGAACGCGCCACTACACCCGTACGATTGGCCGCGCCCGTGTGAACGTCCAAGTTATCGGCGCATCATCCCGAGTTATTGTCTTTTTTTCTGGGGTGGACTTCACACCAGTTATTAACTGCTGACGCGTGCCCCGTGTACACAGTCTAGCATGACCTTCCCACTAGCACGGTCCAAAATTAGTTGAAACTGGATACGAACGATCCCGCGGGCGGCAAAATCTCCCGCCTCCTTCTAAAATTTTCGCCACCTTAGTCTTTAGCATGCGAAATCCCCCTTTTGTCCTTGGTGCACGGAGACCAACAGTTACAATACCGCCCTCATCTACATGATAGGTCGGGGCTGCTTTGGTAACTTCCGGTTCCCCCAACTACACGCCACCCCCATTTCCTCTCCCCTCCTCCCGCAAAAACGACTAACTCCACAGCACCAGAGCATCTTACATCACGCCGTCCATACTTAATCGCCCTTTCTCCCCTCCCCTCTCGAAACCCTAGACTGCTCATCCACCGACGTACCATAGCACATTCACTGCCAGCGGCGTCCACCTCGCTGGATCTGCTTCTGCGGCCGCATCTACCCCTCCCACCTCCCCTAGAAACAAGTAGACTGCTCATCCACCACTGTACCACAGCCCATTCAGTGCCGGCCTTGTCCACGGCGCCGGATCTGCTTCGCCGGTACTCTCGTCAACCGCCGCGCATCTGCAGCAGCTCATTCGTACTCCCCACCGGAGACGCTTCATCCACACCCCCCGAAGCCGCCCCACCAACGCCCCCGTCGACGGCCTCTGATCCTCTTCGCCGACACCTTCCTCAACCCTACCGGAGGCGCTTCGCCGACACCTTCCTCAACCCTACCGGAGCCGCTTCGCCAACACCAACGTCAATCCTACCGGAGTAGCTTCGCCTATACCATTCTCAACCTTACCGGGGCCGCTTTGCCAACTCACAAGTCCACGGCCTCAGATCCGCTTCCTCGCACCCTCATCCAACCTACCGGAGCAGCTTCTAACGCCCCGTCCACGGCCGCAGATCCGCGTCGTCGACACCACCCTTAACCCAACCACCGGAGCAGCTTCTGACGCCCCATCCACGGCCGCAGATCCGCATCGTCGACACCATCCTTAACCCAACCACC